>NW_024525057.1:90435-113411 GCF_017590135.1 Pyrgilauda ruficollis
CATGACAAAGGGACACTCGCCCAGGGGGAAACTGCTGGCTCTGTACCCAACCCTGGGTTCTCCACACCAAGGGGACCTTCCCCGGTGGAAAACTGGTGGCCCTGTCCCAAATCCTGCGCCTTCCATGACAAAGGGATGTTCTCCAGTGACAGACTTGTGGCTTTGTCCCCAACCCTGGGCTGTCCATGCCAAGGGGACCTTCCCTGGTGGAAAACTGGTGGCCCTGTACCCACCCCTGCTGCCCCTAAGCCAAGGGGACCTTCCCCAGCAGCAAACTGGTGGCCCTGTCCCCAACCCTGGGTTCTCCATGCCAGAGACCTTCCCTGGTGGCAAACTGGTGGTCCTGTCCCCAATCCTGGGTCCTCCATGCCAAGGGGACCTTCTCTGATGGAAAACTGGTGGCCCTGTACCCAGTCCTGCACCTTCCATGACAAAGGGACATTCTCCAGTGGCAAACCTGTGGCTTTGTCCCCAACCCTGGGCTCTCCATGCCAAGGGGACCTTCCCCAGTAGCAAACTGGTGGCCCTGTCCCCATCCCTGGGTCCTCCATGCCAAAGGGACCTTCCCTGGTGGTAAATTGGTGACCCTGTCCCCACCCCTGGTCCTTCCATGCCAAAGGGACCTTCCCTGGTGACAACCTGGTGGCCCAGGTGCTGCCCCAGCCCCTCAGGGGCTCTCTGGGCAAAGCTCATTCCGAGGTTTTGGGGATTTGTGGGAAGAGCAGAGAAAGAGAGAGTTTTAATGAATGACCTGTGCTTGTGACAAACCAATCCCAGACTGGGCTGGGAAGGATCTCAAAGGTCATGGATTCCCAGCTGTGCCCCACGGCCACCTTGTCCCCAGCCCAGAGCATGAGTGCCACCTCCAGCCCTTCCCTGGTGACCCCCACCCCCTCCCTGGGCAGCTCTTCCCAAGGCCTGACCACCCTTTCCAGGAGGAAATTCCCTCTGGTGTCCAGCCTGAATCCCAGACTGGGATTTGGGGTTTGGGGTGGGAGGAACCTTAAAGCCCATCTCGTTCCCACCCCTGCCAGGGACAGGGACACTTCTCACTGCCCAGGTTGCTCCTGGGGTTGGGAGACCAACAGAGCTTTGTCAAAAAAGAAGGAAAATTAGGAAAAGCAGCACTTTGAAGGTTTAGGAAGCGATTTAAATTATTAAGATTGCCAAGGAAAGGATGGTATTCCAAGATATTCCAGGATATTCCAGCTCTGTTTCCTTCCTTCACTCTAAATCCAGAGCAGAGCACAGCAGGTTTTGGGTGGACATTGGCTGCAGGATGGTGGGGTTGGACATTCTAGATGTTGCACTGGATTTTCTTGTTTCCCATGTCCATCAAATTGTCCTGCAGAGCTTTAGAAGCCACCAGAAAAATGGGAGTGAAAGCCACCCCAATTCCACCCAGTTTAACCGTCCCTGACCTGCACATCTTGAAGCAATCTGTGTGTGCAGCAGCAGGAATTTTTCTATAAAGGAGTGAGAGCCATATCATTCTAATTTGCATACAGCTTTTGCAAAAATCCCTCCTTTAACTCCACATCTTGCTCTCGTTTGAAGGCTCAGGGCTTCTTCTGAGATCAGAGGGAAGCACTTGAACGTGCTCCAGCCTGCTCTGTTGTTGTCATGTAGAGCTTGCTTTGAAAGCCTCACACCAAATCTAAATTATTTGTTGGGTCTGGGTGGTAAGTGCATTGTAGAGAGAACTGAAAGCACGGGGAACTTTTCAGAAAAAGCCATTTCTTCTTTTTAAAAGAAGTCTCTAAAATTTATCATTCTTTATTTACACAGAATTAGAAATCAAAAATTTAAAGAATTAGAATTCCCCTTAGTTCTCCTCCAGGATCCCCAGGTTCTTTTCCACAGAGCTGCTTTTTGTGCCCATGGCCACAGGGATTTTCCTTGGAGCTGGCAGAGCTTCTCATGCCTTGTGAAGGAACCTAGAAAGGTTTTGTTCCCACGTCAGCATCCTTCTTTTCCTGTTCTAATTCCTTACGTTAAATGTCATTCAGCATTCCTGGGAAAATCCATCACAACCTTTTCTGTCACCCACACTTGAAAAAAAAATTTCTTTTTGGCAGAACAAAGAGCAAATTTGAGGAGGATTTTAGGCCCTCCCAACTTAAGACCTGGTGTCTCCAAGGAAAAAACAACAATGTGGGATATTTGAACCATCTTGACATTAAATGTCATTACTCTGCTTTTTGCCAGGGCAGAACGAACCCTCCTCTGATTCACGATGTATCCAGGCAATTTTAGGAAGTTTCTCAGGAATGAGGTGTGGAAGTAACATTTAAAATCTGGCAGATGCCACCTTAACCTTGCCTCCTCCAGAGCTCCTGCAGCTCCATCCCATCATGTGTTTTCCCATGTTAAACCTAAAGGTGACAGGGTTTAGGGGAATGAAATGTGTTCCCATTAATTTGGAAAAAAAAAATATGGTAAATTCTGAAGGAAGCAAACAGCAAGTTCAGAGCTCTCCTGAGAAATTAAGAGGAGCTCCTCAAGGTGGGCTGATGTGTCCTGATGAGCTTTCAGAGCTTGGCTCTGGAGCGTGTCTGCTCCAAGAATCCCAGACTCAGTCTGCTCCAGCTTGGAATCTGGGGAGAGCCAAGAGTTTTTTTTTCCCTCTGCTCCTCCTCAGGAATATTTCCTTCAGCACACGGCTCCTCGGCTGCAGACTCCACGCCCTGGCTGCCAGGAGAAGTTGTCTTTCTTCTGGAAAGATTTTTTTTTCCCCGTAATTATTGTTGTTATCTTAACCAGGAAGAGCTGGCAGCTCTGGGGATGAGACCTTCCATTAACCTGAGTCATGGTGAGGATCCTTCCTAAAGAGGATCTGCTCCTCTTGTTTAATCCAGGCAGGGAAAGAGAGGATGGGACTGGACATAATTCTATGGATGTCAGAAAAAGCAGAGCAGGATCTGACTCTCCTGTGGAACATTTCAGAGTGAGACAACAGGGGCTGGGCCAGGGCAGGCTCAGCTGGGCCAGCAGCAGGAATTTGCCCATGGAAAGGGTGCTCAGGCCTTGGCAGGGGCTGCCCAGGGAGCTTTGCAGTGCCCATCCCTGCAGGTGTCCCCTGGGGGTGGCACTGAGTGCTCTGGGCTGGGGACAAGGTGGCCATGGGGCACAGCTGGCACTGCCTGGGCTGGGAGGGCTCTGCCAGCACCAGGGATTCTGTAAGGAGCTGGGGAAGGGGCTGGAGCCCCAGGAGGGGCTGAGGGAGCTGGGAAAGGAGCTCAGCCTGGAGAAAAGGAGGCTCAGGGGGGACCTTTGAAGGGAACAGGGACAGGAGCAGAGGGAATGGCCTCAGGCTGGGCCAGAGCAGGAATTTCCCCATGGAAAGGGTTCTCAGACCTTGGCAGAGGCTGCCCAGGGAAGTTTGGAGTGCCCATCCGTGCAGGTGCCCAGGGAAGGCCTGGACGTGGCACTCAGGGCAACAAGCTGGGCACGGGGCACAGCCGGGCCTCGACGATCTCAGAGGCTCCTCCCGACCTGATGAATTCTGAGCATCCCATAACATTCCTCTGCCTCCCTTCCCTCCCCTTCCCCCAGGAGCCTCCGACCTGACGGCGTTCAGCGACCCCCGGGTGGGCATCGACCGCTCCTTCCCGGCGCTGCCGTCCATCTCCGACCCTCGCATGCACTACCCGGGCGCCTTCACCTACACGCCCACGCCCGTCAGCTCCGCCATCGGCATCGGCATGTCGGCCATGTCCACGGCCACCAGGTACCACACGTACCTCCCGCCGCCCTACCCCGGCTCCTCCCAGGCTCAGGGCAGCCCCTTCCAGACCAGCTCCCCCTCCTACCACCTGTACTACGGCACCTCGGCCGGCTCCTACCAGTTCTCCATGATCTCGGGCGGGGACCGCTCGCCGCCGCGCATCCACCCGCCCTGCACCAACGCCTCCACGGGCTCCACGCTGCTCAACCCCAACCTGCCCAACCAAAGCGACGTGGTGGAGGCCGAAGGCAGCCACAGCAACTCGCCCACCAACATGGCCAGCACGGCCAGGCTGGAGGAGGCCGTGTGGAGGCCGTACTGAGGAGGTCGGAAGGAGCTCGAGGGTCAGGACTGACGGACTTCCCATTTCCCGGCGCCCGGAGGGATGCCAGAAACTCCCCTGCGGGCCCTGCCGCGTTCATCCACGAGTTTCAGGAGCAAACCCTTCGGAAGTCAGCGCTGCCAGGGGTGGTGGCTCTCGTCGCCAGGCCCTGGTGGAGCCGCGTCGCTCCGGCAAAGAATTCCCGGCAGGAGAACGAGCTTCTGGGAAGGAGGACGGCCCAGCTGGTGGTGCAGAGGTAGCGAGGGTGGGTAGAAGGGTATCCAGCCTGATTCCAGGCCTGTGGCTTCCCAACGTGCCTGGGCTTGAAGGTCTCCACAGCCCTAAAAGAGAGCTTTGGTTAATTTCTATTTTTAAGACTTAAAACCTTAAAAAAACCCCAAATCTTAGCGAGTTTACTGCATCTTAGGGACATCTTAAGTGTAAGGAAGTATAGGAAGATTCCCAGAGGGAAACTGTGAACGCTTCTGTTTTAGCAATGCTGTGAATGAGAGGTTTTATATGTTGGACTTCATTCTTTCTTTTTCTTTGTTTTGTTTGTATATTCCAAAGAATATGGAGTTTTTTATTACTGGGGTTTTTTGTTTTGTTTTGTTTTGGGTTTAGGTTTTTTGGTGTTTTTTGGTTTTGTTGGGTTTTTTTTTAGGATGCAGCTCATCCTGCTTTGCATCTAATTTGTTTTATTTCTCTTGGCACCTTATAAATTGCAAAAAAAAAAAAAATATTTTGCTCTTTTTTTTGTTTTAATCATGCTTGCTTCTTTCTTGCTTTGTCAACTGAAAGAATCAGCCCCTTTTTCAATGAGTTAATTTAACTTTTTATCTCTTGGACTTTTTTTTTTTTAACACAACGGCTACAGCCTTGGGTCATTTTCAACTACTGTATTTCTTTGACGAGTTCATTGATATTTATGCCTGATATTTAGACTTTTCTTATTTGTTGATACTATTATTATTTAAATATGCCTATATTAAAAAAAAAATATCAGCAATTGCCTTTTTTTGGTAGCAGCCAAAGTCAAATTTCTCATGTTGAAAAAGGCTGGAATAACGATGGGCAAAAGTGACCTCTTAATTCCCTAAAAATATTGTTTACAATTATCTCTCTCTCATTTTACTCAGCTTAGGTCCTCAAAGGCATTGAGGTGCCCAGTTCCTGCTGGAAGGCACAAAAATCCCTGGGAATTTCTGTACCTTTCCAAGTGGTGGAGTCATCTCTCCCTCCCCCTACTTTGTCACCAGTGGTGGCCCTCAGGATCAGGAATCAGGATGTAGATACTTCCTAAGGCAAATTCAATATTCCCTAATTAAATACCCGCCCACTGGAGTGACAGGACACAGGGAATGGCTCCCACTGCCAGAGGGCAGGGCTGGATGGGAACTGGGAAGGAATTGTTCCCTGGCAGGGTGGGCAGGCCCTTCCCAAAGAAGCTCTGGTTGCCCCTGGATCCCTGGAATTGTCCAAGGCCAGGTTGGAGCACCCTGCGACAGTGGAAGGTGTCCCTGCCCATGGCAATTTTGGTGAATGAGCTTCAAGATCCCCTCCCAACCTAAACCATTCCCTGGTTCTGTGATTCCCACGGCAAGGGGGAAGTCCTGGCTCGGATGGAATCCGGGTGAGATTTGCTCCCAGGATTTCCGTGCGGCACAAAAGCCACGTTCCAATCTGCCGGCAAACACATCCCTTCCTGGAAAGCTCCAGAAAAGCCAGGGCCTGGACAACCCTTTCCTCCTCTTCTGGGAGAAGAGGAGGGGTATTTAAAGGTGGTGTAGCCAATGTGGTGCCCTGTAGTAAATCTACAAGGGTTTTACGAGGAGCAGGTTCAGCTCGGAGCCGTCACCGCTGCCCGTCACCCCAGCACAAACATATCAGATGTCACTGTAACGTTTTTGGCACTATTTTATTGAGGGTTTGCTCTGAATGCAGCTCTTGTACTACTCCTGAACTCCAAACTGCTGATGTTGACACGTGTGCGTCCCAAATGAGCTGATTATTATTTAATGTACCTCTCAAACCAGAGAAACAATTGCAGGTCAACTCAGAGAGTATTTGAAAGCAGGACTTCAGATCAGTGTTTGATGTTTTAAAAAAAGATTTAAAAGTTAAAAGGATTCAAATTAAAAAGATCCTTGGCTGCAGGCAGCAAAACAGCTGGACTTATTTAAAACCATTTGTTTTTCAAGTTTTCTCTTTTTTTATATATATATATATGATTTTGCTTCTTTGTTTGAGTTGGATGCAGTAGCACTTTGGTATTGAAAAGAATCAAAGAATTTCCATTGTCAATAAGGTCGTTTTTGTGTAGAAAATAGGGAGTGTTTCAAGAGATCTGAGCAAAAGCCCAGAATGTTTCTGTTAAAACACATGGCCTTGTGCTTTTCATTTAATGAAATATCTTTATATTTCCAGAGTTTGCTCTGAAAAAAAAAAAAAAAGACAGAAAACATCCAAATTCTATCAGAAATATATACTGAAAGTCTGGAGACCCTGCTGAATTCAGAAATACAGAGACCCCCCGGTTGTAGCATTTCCATAGCTGGATTCTCTCAATATCCTAAATATCCTAATTCTCTTCATTATCCTAAAAAAAAAGTCCCACATCACTGAGCAGTAGCTCTGTTGCAGAATCCATTTGGCACATTCTGTGCAATTCAAACCCTAATTTTTTACAGCTCTCAATTAAAATGGTAATTGATTACAGCTCTCACATCTGCCTTGTGACTGGACCACCAAAGTTCACAGAGCTGGGAGTGGAAACACAGCAGGGAGGGAGAGGAGAGGAGCTCGGAGGAGCCAGGAAGGGCCAGGTGACCTGGAGAGGGAATTTTAACAAAAGCAGGGAGTGATAGGAGGAGGAGGATGGTGTTAAGATGAAGGAGGGCAGGGTTACATGGGATATTTGGAATAAATTCATCCCTGTGAAATTTGTGAGGCCCTGGCACAGGGTGCCCAGAGAGGTTGTGGATTCCCCATCCCTGGCAGTGCCCAAGGCCAGGCTGGACACTGGGGCTGGAGCAGCCTGGCACAGGGAAGGTGTCCCTGCCATGGCAGGGGGGCACTGGGTGGGCTTTGAGGTCACTCCCAACCCAAACTATTCCATGATTTGATGATTCCATGACTTCAGGAGTGAGCTCAGTGTGGTCAGCACACTGCCAGGCCTGTGGGACACCACAACCTCCTTTGTGCCTCAGCTCTTTCAGCCACAGAAATGAAACCCACCCACCCTGGAAGGTGAAAAACCAGGGATTCACAGGAACAGGGAGCTGGCAACTCTCAGACTCTAAATCAAACATTTCTTCTGTTTGTTCCTCTCCTTTGTCTCCACTCATGCTGAAGGTGAGGTTGAATTTGGCTCTCCCTGCTGTGAACAGGATGAGGAAATACAGAACTGGTCACCACCACTTTCCCCTCTGTCCTTGTTGACACTTTTTTTGGAATTTCTCAGTGTTTCCTGTGTTTTTATTGCCATAAACCAAATTTTGGAGTCCAGCCTCTCTGGGTATGTCCAGCACTGCAAAGGAAAGGAAAAGCCAAGTGCATTATCCCTGCCAATTAATCTGTTTAATTAATCACTGTGGGTTTCAGTGTATTCACTCATCAGAAACCAAATTTTACTCACATATTTGGTTTTGTAGCCATCACTACGGATGGCACAGTTTTTCAAGGCTGTGAAAATGCTCTCACATCTTTCCTCTTATATTTTAAGAGCACATAACAGGCAGAAAAAAAAAGACATTTGGATAAAACATTTCCCCCATTCCCATCTCCAAATTGGAGTGCATAAATATATATTTTTATATGGATATAATATATATATTTATATAGCTTTAACATCCTGGGAGCTGAATGGAATCAGAAAAATAAAATTCTTGTGCTTCTGCTCTGGAGCTGCAGTCAGTTGAGTGCTTTAGGTACCTCACCCTCCCAAAATTCAGCTCCTGGCTGTCCTTACTCTCAACTTGGGTGCTCCTTTCACAAGACACAGCCCCTTGTCCACATCAGACATGTTCAACGTAAATTTTACTGGCTCTGAGGACAAATATTTCCCTCTCCAAGGACATTTAAATTCATTTAAGAGTTCCTGCTCGCTCCCAGGGCATTGCAGAGGAGCTGTAATGCAGGGACAAGAGGGTGCAGAGAGCATCCCTGCTGGGAAGGGTTTGATTTGTACAAATTCTCCACCGGGAAGGAGAAAAATCATCTCCTCCAAACAGCCTTTACCAAAACATCCCAAATTTCCTGCGCTGTTGAAACATTCACTGCTGCTTCCTGGGTGTCCTTTTCCGTGGGTGTGTTTGAAATTCAGGGAGGAGTGGATCGGTTTTCTGTCCTCGGAGCAAAACTCTGCCGTGTTTTCCTGCCTCGTTCCATTTTGCCGCTGGGTTTTTGTTCACCTCGCTGGGTCAGTCCCAACCACTGGGCGTTTTTCTCCTTGTCCTTCGAGGGTTGCATCCCCAGAGTTACTTGTATTTATGTCTGTAAATAGATTTCCAAAGCTTCCTAGCCAAAATATTTAGTGCTTGTAATTACTCTGCGTTTTTCGCTTTTTTTTTTTTCTGTGTTTTTAATGAACTTACCTTTGTGTTTGCTGAAATACTGTAGTGAGACTTATTTCTTTTCCAAATTAGTTATTTTTAGGCTTCAAGAGGAACTACATTTTATTCACTTTTGTAAACAGTTATAGCATGGTCTCTATCCAACATCCTTCACTTTTTTGTGGTAGGGGAGAAACAAACATGCAAAAAAAATATAAAATCTGTGGGTTATTTGTGGTATTTTGGGTTGGACAATTCCAGCTCTTTTTAAAACCAAAATTTCAGTGTGAGGTGGGGAGGCTGAGGGGGGACACAGCCCCCAGAGTGGCACCAAAGGGAATTTGTTCAGCATTTTCTGGCTATGTTTACAAAACATTTTCCCTTTCACGCTGAACTTTTCCTGAAGGAGAAACCATCAGGTTGGGGATTTTTTTGGGAGGTTGATTTTTCTTCCTGGGGAGGGAGGGAGGGCAGGGGGTGGCTGCTGATTTTTGGAACCAGATAGGAAAAGAGAATAGAGTAGGTTTTATTTTCCCCCCACTCCAGGAATCTCTAGATAGCACCCCGGGGTAAATTTTGCTGTCCACAGGGATGGCTGTGTCCAGCACCACAGGAGAATTCATTACAACTACCCAGAGCAGCTGGACTGCTGCAGTAGTTCTAATGAACACTTTTCTTCCTTTTCTTTCTTTCTTTTCTTTCTTTCTTTCTTTCTTTGTACCACAGTTTCCTCTGTAAATTCAATATCATAATTAGTGTGAATGACAAATAAAATGTTTGACAAGTATGCACGTGGGCCTGGTGCATTTTTTTTTATCTGGGAGAAGAAAAAAAACCCTCTCAGGGAAAAAGGAGCCATCAGGAGGAGGGTGCCGAGCGTGTGGCACTCACAACATCAAAAATAGGTTGCCATGCTTTTGGTTTTTCAATTATTTCTTTCCTTTTTGTCAAAATGGTATTTTCCTGCTGTGGAGTAAGCTGGTGAAAGGCCTGAAATCCAATGGGACACCAAAGCAAGAGGGAAACTTTACAGTGAGGCTGCCCAGAGATTCCCCTGGATCCCTGGCAGTGCCAAGGCCAGGCTGGACACTGGGGCTGGAGCAGCCTGGCACAGGGGAAGGTGTCCCTGCCATGGCAGGGTGCCACTGGCTGGGATTTGAGGCCCCTCCCAACCCAAACCATTCCATGATTCCATGAAAGGAGGTTTTGCATCTACAGAAGTCCAATAATTGCATTTAATCCCTGGCTTCTCAATTAAATTTCAGCATTTCAGATTCATCTATAGCTCTTATTTTTCTTCATCTTTCGTTCTTGGATTGGATGCTTTTCACTGCTGATGGTTTGAACCTTCCTTGAGGAGCAAGGACAGATTTTAAGGACCAAAACAGATTTTAAGGTGATGTTACTTTAAAAATTTGTGCTTTTTTCCTCTTTAAATAAATAATTAAACAAAAGGGTAAATGAAACATTACTATGGGTGTACCAAGCTTTCAAAATTAGCAAAATATATTGAAAGTTCATTTTGAAAGACTCTGTATCCAGGCATCTGTAGATATAGACAAAAGACCTTCTAATATTGGCCCTGAACAACATATTTCATGATATTAAAGAAGTTTTCAGTAATATCCTTCTCCACAATAACCAGGGAACCACACATTTATAATATATACAATATAAATATAAATATATATATTATATATATACTTTTTATATATAATTTATATATATTTATATAAAGCAAAGTATCAAAGGTGCATTTTTCTTCTGCCAGCTCACAGAGTAGCCCCCCATCTCTCAAACCATAATCCACATTATCTATTTCAAATTAAGGCCAAAACACTAAGAGGAAACAGTGACTGGATCCCAAGGGCCTCTTTAGAGGCAGAAATTTCAGCAGCCCCATCTCTGATGTGGTTTTTGGTTTTCCTACTCAGCGTGGCCCCTCACATTTCTTTCCAGCACGACCCTAAAATACTGCACTTGTATTTCTGAAGATTCCTCCCCTGACCCCGTGAAACCCAAGAGCCTTTCCCTCGAGGTGCACGACGAGGCAGAGCACGTGTTTATTTTGTCGCTGGTTTTGACACGCAGGAAAAGAAGCCACAAATAGCAATAGTCAAAACAAACCCAAAAATATGACGCCCAAGGGCATCTCAGCAGGAATATCTGCTGCTGGGTTTTGACGACTGCTCAAAAGAGCTTTCTGCTCTTCTGATCAGAGCAGGCTGCTGGAATTTAAAGATTTTGTAAAGATCAGAGCAGCAGAGCTCTGGTTGTGGAGAGGAAGGGAAGGCAGATCCATGGATCCCACTCTGAGCAGATCCAAGGATCCCACTCTGAGCTGATCCATGGGTCCCACTTTGAGCTGATCCAGGGATCCCACTCTGAATGGATCCATGGATCCTACTTTGAGCAGACCCATGGATCACACTTTGAGCAGATCTGTGGATCCCACTCTGAACAGATCCACAGATCCCACTCTGAACAGATCCATGGATCATACACTGAGCAGATCCATGTCCCACACTGAGCAGCTCCATGGATCCCAGTTTGAGAAGATGCATAGATCCCACTCTGAGCAGACCCATGGATCCCACTCTGAGCAGCTCCATGGATCCCAGTTTGAGCAGATCCATGCATCCCACTCTGAGCAGATCCATGGATCCCACTCTGAGCAGCTCTGTGGATCCCACTTTGAGAAGATCCATGGATCCCACTTTGAGACAATCCATGGATCCCACTTTGAGCAGACCCATAGATCCCACTCTGAACAAATCCACGGATCCCACTCAGAACAGATCCATGGATCCCACTCTGAGAAGCTCTGTGGATCCCACTTTGAGAAGATCCATGGATCCCACTCTGAACAGATCCGTGGATCCCACTCAGAACAGACCCATGGATCCCACTCTGAATGGATCCATGGATCCCACTCTGAGCAGATTCATAGATCCCACTCCCTGTCCTCCTCCTTGCCAGGCAGCTGGACTGAGGAGAATCCCTCCCATCCCCAAATTCCCCAGTTTCCAGCGTGGTTGTGCCACTCTGAGCAGTGGCACCTGCTCGATGCTGGCTGAGGGCTGGGAGCAGGAGCAGCTCCCTCTCCTGCCCCTCTGCATTCTTCCCTGCCCAGGAAAAGAGGGAGCTCAGAGCCCATGGGAAGCCAGGGCAGCCCTTGGGACCCAGAGGTGACCCCACCACACCAGTTTGGGCAACTGGGAATGTCCAGCTCAACCTCCCCCGCCCCGTGTGGCTGCTCGAGAGCGAGGAGGAGGAGGAAAGGGCACGGAAGGTGATGAAGACCAAGGCTGGAGGCCGCAGGTGGTGAGAGGAGGGGCCACCAAGGATGAATGCAAAATGTTGTTGACTTCTTGTGGCACTTCACACCCAGCTTTTAATGAGCTGTAATTACAGAGGCCACTGTCCCCGGAGCTCTCCCACAGCCTGCCTGTGAGGGCTCATTAAGCACCATCAGCCCTCAAGGCACCGTCCAGCTCCACACAGGTGTCCTGGGAAAATAACCCAGCTGTGTGTCCAACCCCACACAGGTGTCCTGGGAAAATAACCCAGCTGTGTGTCCAGATCCACACGGATGTCCTGGGAAAATAACCCAGCTGTGTGTCCAGATCCACAGGGATGTCCTGGATCAATAACCCAAGTGTGTGTCCAAATTTACACAGGTGTTCTGGATCAATAACCCAGGTGTGTGTCCAACACCACAGGGATTTTCTGGATCAATAACCAGGTGTGTGTTCAACACCACAGGGATTTTCTGGATCAATAACCAGGTGTGTGTCCAGCCCCACAGGGATTTTCTGGACAAATAACCCAGGTGTATGTCCAGTCCCATGGGGATTTTCTGGATCAATAACACAGGCGTATGTCCAAATCCAGAGGAATTTTCTGGATAAACAGCCCAGGTGTGTGTCCAAATCCACACAGGTGTCCTGGACAAATAACCCAGGTGTGTGTCCAGCCCCACAGGGATTTTCTGGACAAATAACCCAGGTGTATGTCCAGTCCCATGGGGATTTTCTGGATCAATAACACAGGCGTATGTCCAAATCCAGAGGAATTTTCTGGATAAACAGCCCAGGTGTGTGTACAAATCCACACAGGTGTCCTGGACAAATAACCCAGGTGTGTGTCCAGCCCCACAGGGAATTTTGAGCAGATCCATGGATCCCACTCTGAGAAGCTCTGTGGATCCCACTTTGAGAAGATCCATGGATCCCACTCTGAACAGATCCGTGGATCCCACTCAGAACAGATCCATGGATCCCACTTTGAGCAGACCCATGGATCCCACAATGAGCAGCTCCACAAATCCCATTCTGAGCAGACCCATGGATCCCACTCTGAATGGATCCATGGATCCCGCTCTGAGCAGACCCATGGATCCCACTCTGAACAGATCCATGGATCCCACACTGAGCAGATCCATAGATCCCACTCCCTGTCCTCCTCCTTGCCAGGCAGCTGGACTGAGGAGAATCCCTCCCATCCCCAAATTCCCCAGTTTCCAGCGTGGTTGTGCCACTCTGAGCAGTGGCACCTGCTCGATGCTGGCTGAGGGCTGGGAGCAGGAGCAGCTCCCTCTCCTGCCCCTCTGCATTCTTCCCTGCCCAGGAAAAGAGGGAGCTCAGAGCCCATGGGAAGCCAGGGCAGCCCTTGGGACCCAGAGGTGACCCCACCACACCAGTTTGGGCAACTGGGAATGTCCAGCTCAACCTCCCCCGCCCCGTGTGGCTGCTCGAGAGCGAGGAGGAGGAGGAAAGGGCCCGGAAGGTGATGAAGACCAAGGCTGGAGGCCGCAGGTGGTGAGAGGAGGGGCCACCAAGGATGAATGCAAAATGTTGTTGACTTCTTGTGGCACTTCACACCCAGCTTTTAATGAGCTGTAATTACAGAGGCCACTGTCCCCGGAGCTCTCCCACAGCCTGCCTGTGAGGGCTCATTAAGCACCATCAGCCCTCAAGGCACCGTCCAGCTCCACACAGGTGTCCTGGGAAAATAACCCAGCTGTGTGTCCAACCCCACACAGGTGTCCTGGGAAAATAACCCAGCTGTGTGTCCAGATCCACAGGGATGTCCTGGATCAATAACCCAAGTGTGTGTCCAAATTTACACAGGTGTTCTGGATCAATAACCCAGGTGTGTGTCCAGTCCCACAGGGATTTTCTGGATCAATAACCCAGGTGTGTGTCCAACACCACAGGGATTTTCTGGATCAATAACCAGGTGTGTGTTCAACACCACAGGGATTTTCTGGATCAATAACCAGGTGTGTGTCCAGCCCCACAGGGATTTTCTGGACAAATAACCCAGGTGTATGTCCAGTCCCATGGGGATTTTCTGGATCAATAACCCAGGTGTGTGTCCAGCCCCATGGGGATTTTCTGGATCAATAACACAGGCGTATGTCCAAATCCAGAGGAATTTTCTGGATAAACAGCCCAGGTGTGTGTACAAATCCACACAGGTGTCCTGGACAAATAACCCAGGTGTGTGTCCAGCCCCACAGGGATTTTCTGGATCAATAACCCAGGTGTGTGTCCAGCCCCACAGGGATTTTCTGGACAAATAACCCAGGTGTGTGTCCAGCCCCACAGGGATTTTCTGGACAAATAACCCAGCTGTGTTCCCTTGGGTGCACACAGCTTCTCCCCTTCCCAGTGGCTACAGGCCCCTTGTGGATCCGTGGGGCCGGAGCGAGATCCCTTTCCCTGGAAAGCTGTTCTGGCTCAGCGTGTGTGGTCACAGAGCAGACAATAAACTGCATTATCTGCTCCCAGACAGAGCTTGTTCACAACCTCCAGAGCTCAGAAATCTGCCACTGCTCCCACTGTAATGGCCCTGTGCCTTCCAGACATGACTAAAATCTGACTCAGCCCAGCACTGTAAAAGGGCCAAAAATAGGATTTTTCCTTGTCCCCACATTTTTTTTTGCAACAGTGAGTTTCTTCCAGGGCTGTGGGATGATTTGGGAATATCTCAATCATTACTCTACGTGATGCCTCAGGTTTCAGCTTTTACATTTTTAAGATTCTGTGCTGCTTTAGTGTGTGGGTCTGAGCTTCATATTATGGGATGGTGAGCTCTGTGCACAGAGCAGGGAGTTCTATAGCTCTGCCCAGCCTCTGCTCTGGGTCAGCCTTCCCAAGGCACCACAAGTACCCCACGTTCTCCTGGCAGAGCCCCACCTCTGCTCCCTGTTTTTGCTCCCAATAACTCTGCCACCGGGATGCCCTGTGGAGCAGCACTTTGAAGTGTAGGCAGGAAAGGAATGTCCGAATTCCAGCTCATCCCAACTCCTGCCTGCTGGGGGAGGGAGGCACGGCGCAGATAAAAGCGTGTTTAACCCTGAGGAGAAGGAAAATAAAAGCCCAGAACCTCCAGGTCCCCAGTGGAATGTCTAGCTACTGAATTAGGAAGCTTGTTTGCTGGTTTTAGGTTACAGGGACACCTCGAAGTCTCCCAGACTGGATTAGTCAGCACGAGTCACTGTCTGGGAATTGTTTGGGTTTTTTCGACAGGAGGATAAAACAATTTAAGGAGAAAATCTAATCCACAGATTTCCAACCCAGCCTGCTTGCGGAGCAGGGAGGGGGCAAGCGCTGTGCTGAGGGCTTTGGAAAAACCTCATTTTCCTGAGGGAAGTGTGAAAAACGGAGGAGAAGATAAAGAATTTTTGTAAAGTTTAATAAGGGATAAAATAAGAGACCAAAAAAAAATAAATAAATAACACTGGGGTGGTCCTGGCCAACCGTGAGAGAGGGAAGCTGCTCCCTGCTGAACCAGAATTGTTTCCTGGAGCACCAAAAAGTGCCTCAAACACAGGAACACAGCACATCAATACAGCCTCACAGCAACCCTAATTTAGTAGTGCCTTCATTTACATTAATCTGAAATTCTTAGACTAACACTGTCCAGCATCTATCATAAATTAAAAAAAATATATATATATATTATAAGGAAAAAAAGAAACTCACACAAACTGAGCTTGCTTTGGTGAGGATTAATAATGGATAAACAAAACAAGAAAACATTGAGCCACCAGATAAGGAAAAGGTAACCCAGCCTGTAAAATACTTCTTCCACACAGGTGTTTTTGAAGCCATCATTTTAGCAGGAATTTACTAGAAATAATAAATTTACTAGAAAATTTACTGTAGCTTTAGTGGCAGATTTACACTGGACACATCCTGTGAGCAGAGGAGACCCAGGCATGGCTCGCGAGGAGCTCTGACAACTGAAAGTGCTTCTCAACACCACCAGGTTTATTCCTGCTGCGGTTTATTTCCCTGTTTTCTCACACCAGAATCCCTCAGGACTGAGACCTCCCAGTTCATAGAATCATAAAATGGTTTGAGTTGGAAGGGACCTGAAATTCCTTGAAAATCAGTGAATTTTCACTGAAACAGCAAAATCCCTACATGAAGCCTCTATGGCAAACTTCACCCTTCCCCTCTGAAATGAGTTCTGCATCAAGGTTATTTCACACAGGAACATTTCCAGTTTCACTTTTGCCCCATAAAACCGTGGCTAAATTTGTGGAGGAGGGGGGAAAGAAAATCTTCCTTTCTTTTTGAATTTTAATCCCTTGTCTCTGATATTTCCCCAGCTTCCTGCAGGCCAGGAGCACAGAGATGTCAGCTCAGCACAGCTGACTTTGGGGGATGTGTGATCCCAACCAGTGTGTCCATCCCATGGGAATTACGATTTTGGGGCTGGATGAGTGGAAGTTGTTCTATTTTAGAATGGAAAAATCAGAACTTTCTGCATGAAAAATCAAAACTTTATGCACCAAAAATCAAAATTTTCTGCAGATGGCAAAAATCTCTCAGTGTAGTCCAGAAAAATGGTTCAGTGGCATCCTTTTGAAAATGATGAAAGCTGAATGATCTTTGTTGCCAAAGGCTGGAGCCTGCCAATCCTGGGAATGCTGGCCCTTCCAGGATTGTCACTTTGTGGGAAGCAGCACGACAAGGCTGGGCTGAGTCAGCAGCTTGCACCACAGCCCAGCCCAAATATTTCCAAGCAGCCCCAGGTGTGAGAGACAAAAATCCAGGGATTTTTGGTTGATTTTCAGTGCTGCCCACTGGGTCACCTGGATGATTTTTGCAGCTCTAAGGTGTTAAAGGTGCTGTTTTACCTCAGTCCTGCCTTTCCCAGTGTGATCCCATTAGTCTGAGCTGATTTTTGGGATCCCTTTTGGGATTCCTGTACTGCCCAACTTGCCTGGGTCTTCAGCCCTATCACCTGCTGGAAAATATCCACCTCCTTTCTCAGTGTCCCATGGCCAAGCTGGACGTTTTCAACTTCCTAAAACCTTCCACGCACCTTAACTCTCATTAAGGCACCACATAAAACATTCCAGAAGTTTCCAAGTGTGGTTCCACTAAAGATGAGAAATGAGTCTCCCATGGAGTCCCCTCTCTGTGGGTGGTGAGTTTTGCCACTTCTCAAGGCTTTTAGGACCACAGAACACTCAGAGAAGAGTGTTCTGTGAGGGATGTTTTTGTGCTTGTTTGCAGTAATATCAACAGGGATGTTGAGATGTGCCTCCCACACAAATCCAGTTTTGGTGGCACAGGAGGGAAGAGGGAGTTGGGGGAGAAGAGGGCCAAGCAGGAGGTCAAATTTATTCCAAAACTTTAAATAAGTGAAATTATATTTCCAATCTCTTTTATCCCTCCCAGGTGGATATTGCAATTAGGAAACAGAAAAAAGCTCAAGGAGACAAACCCCAGTTCTGTTAAGTGAATGAGGTTTTTAATTGGCTGTTAAAAAGACACCAGAACAGTCCCCAAATTGTGGTTTCTCTAGTTGTAAAAAGCTGGGGGAAAAAACCAAACCAAACCAAAAACTCCTGAATGTTTTTTCTATCCTTGATAAAACAAACATGTTAGAGCTAAACCATCCTAGGAATTAGGATCTTCTGTGCTGCTGATGAAGGCAAATACCTCAAGGAGGAGAACAATCTCATTTGCTCCCAGCTGCTCATTTCTCTCAATTCAACTGCTCAGGTGCCTCTTTTCTCATCTGTGCCACCACTCACACTCTCCTTGTCCCTGAGTGACTTCTGTGTGCTGAGTGATGCATCTCAGCACAGACTGTACCTAACTCAGGGTTTATCCCTGCCTTCTCCACTTGCTGGAGCAAAATGCCTCCCTCCCCGTGCCTCAGTTTCCTCCTTGCACAAGTGACACTGATCTTTGAGAAGCCCTTTGAGCTCCGTGGATGAAAAGGGTCACAGTTGTTGTTATTGTTGTCTCCATTAGAAAAACATGTCCATAAATCATCTTTCAGGAATAGTGAAGCAGGTTTCATTGGCTCCAGAGCTGAGTGACTGAACAGAGAAGAATTTCCTTCTTTGGCATTTTCCCCTAGTTTTAATAACTTTGAACTCTTGCTTTAGATCTTGTTTACATTAGGCTGGTTCAGTAGCTGTGTGTCTCCCTCCAGCAATTGTCTCCCTCTTCCCCACCTTCCTCAGGTATTTGGTTTAGGTACCAAACATCTGACTCAGGTCTTCCTGGAGAATGGCTGAGCTGGGGTGGATGGAAGAAGAAATCGTTTTTCCCTGCCAGAGAGGAGAGGGACTTAATGGGGTAAACAGTCAGAGGCCACAACTGTTATGGACACAGGCCCTGGGGACAAAACCCCCCTTGGCTGTTTCCACACCCTCTGGAAGTGTTAAACACAAACTGTACAGATGGCATTGCTGAGACAGTTTGGGTCAGAGGATGGGAGTGGGTCCTTCAAAGCTGAACAAGCTCTGGGGCTGCAAAGGTCACAGCTCTGCTTTGGGCTGGGGTGGCCTCACCTCGAGTCCTGGGAGCAGCTTTGGGCAGCACAATGTGAAAAGGACATTAATGCTCTCAGAGAGTGTCCAGAGCAGGGATGCAGAGATGGTGAAGGGTCTGGAGGGGCTGAAGGATCTCGGCTTGTCCTGGAGAAAAGGAGACTGAGAGGGGATTCATTGGGGTCTACAGCTCCTGCCAAGGGACAGCAGAGATCAGAATCTCTGCTCCCTGTGACCTGACAGCACCCAGGGAGTGCCTGGGGCTGGGCCAGGGCAGGGTTAGCTTGGATTTCAGGGAAAGGTTCTTCCCCAGAGGCTGCTGGCACTGCCCAGGCTGCCCAGGGAATGGGCACGGCCCCGAGGCTGCCAGAGCTCCAGGAGCCTTTGGCCAGCGCTGCCAGGGATGCCCAGGCTGGGATTTTGGGGGTCTGGTGGCACTGGATGGTCCTGGTGGGTGCCTAACTCAGGGAATTCTCAGGATCCTTCTAACTCTGCTATTCTCTAACTCTGCACGTTCCACCTGTGCAGTCCTGCGGCACAGAAACAGAACCCCCCAGGCTCAGCAGGGCTGCTCCTGCTTCACTTCGGCTCTGCCAGGCTGTGCCAGGGGAGGGATGAGGCCGCTGCCTGTACAATCCTGGCCAGTTCTGCTCTCCTCTATCGGTCCGAGAGGGGAGCATTCCCTGCGGAGCGCAGGCAGGAGGGGACAGGGCAGGGCGGCAGGGAAGAGGCTCCCGAAGTGCCGTGGCCGCTGTGTGTCACTGAAATTCCCGGCAGATGGAGCCCGACTCCAGGCGATGCTGCCTCAGCCTTACTCGGTCTGCGCACCCAGCTGGAAACAGCTCTGTCAAACCCAGCCTGGGTTCGAGTGCTGGGGAAACAGCTCCTGGGAAACAGCTCTGTCAAACCCAGCCTGGGTTTCAGTGCTGGGGAAACAGCTCTGTCAAACCCAGCCTGGGTTTTAGTGCTGGGGAAACAGCTCTGTCAAACCCAGCCTGGGTTTTAGTGCTGGGGAAACAGCTCTGTCAAACCCAGCCTGGGTTTTAGTGCTGAGCAAACAGCTCTGTTAAACCCAGCCTGGGTTCGAGTGCAGGGAAACATCTCCATCAAACCCAGCCTGGTGTTCGGGTGCCGCAGCGGTCACAGAATCTCTGAATTAGCAGGGTTGGAAGAGACCTTTGTGAAAAACGCGTTCACTCTCCTGTGAAAATTTAAAAAGTTTAATAAAGGACAACAGGAGACAAGGACCACAGAGCAAGGGTTATTACTCAGCCAAAGAGCACCCTGTTATCTTCAGGGATACCCCTTAAATACCTTTTCATTACATCAACCTGTGTCATATTCATAGATCCTTATGCACACTAGACTTTCCCCCAAACTAGTTTACATGTTCCAAGAACTGTTTAGCATATCTTCCTCTTGGGTCCACTTTTTTAGAGCATGCACATTCCTTGGGTGTGGTTTTAGTCCTTTTTTATCATCATTTTCAGTTTTTGGGCCCTGGCCCACTCTGCCTTCGGAGGGTGAGTGCTGATAGCTGGCAGATCTGTCTAGGTCCTCATCCTGTGTTCACTGGGTGTTATCCCATCCCAGCAGGCATTTTAACACAAACATACTCATATCAGCTATTTCACTAAGCTTCATTAACAACAGAAATAAAACCCATATCTTTATAACAAAGTTACTTTAACACCACACATATAAAATCCATTTTAATATTTGTGAAAAATTGGTATTATAGTATGTATCTGTTACACCATCAAGGTCATCCTGCTCCAGCACTGGAGCACCTCCAGCATCACCCCAAACCCTGTCCCCAAGGGCCACATCCAGACTCCTCCTGAACACTCCCACAGACAGTGACTCCAAACCTCTCTGGGCAGCTCAGCCCAAAGCCTGACCACTCTGGAAAAGCAAATTTTTTTCAGAGCTCCAGTCTGGATCTCCCGTGGAACAACTTGAGGCCATTTCCTCTCCTCACTTCCCTTGGGAAACGGCAGCAGAGCTCAAACCCCCTCGCTGTCAGGGAGCTGTCAAATCAATGAGGTGTCCCCTGAACCTCCTCCGGGCTAAACAACCCAACTGGTGGAGAATTCCCTCAAACCTAGCCACTCACCTCCCTGATATTTCCCTCTCTCTCAGCTGGGCTGGCAAACAACAGGTTTGGATTTATGATTTATTCTCAGGCTGCCCTTTCAAAGGGGTATCACTCTCCATGCAGAGAGAAACTTTCTCCTCTGGCTGTGGGAAAGCACTTTGTCCTGATGTTTTCCCTGGGGACGTGTCTTGGACATTACAGTCTTCTCCAAATGACAGCTCTGTGTCGTGTTTGCCATCTTCTGGGGAAAGCTTATTGTCGCTGCCATCACCCCCTTGGGACAGCTCTTTGTCACTGTCACCGTTCCCTTGGCACAGCTCTTCTTTGTGGGTGTCTTCACCCGGGGACAGCTCCTTGTAACCCGAGTTATCCCCTCGGGAGAGCTCGTTGTCATCTACTAGGGACAGCTCCCAGCCACTGATGTTTCCCCCTGGGAAGAGCTTGATGGCCTCTTCCACTTGGGACAGCTCCTGGTCACTTGTGCTGTCCCCTGGGAGGAGCTCACTGTCATCTTCCACCTTGGACAGCTCCTGGTCACTCTTGCTGTCCCCTCAAAACACCTCGGTGTCTTCATTCACCTGGGACAGCTCCTGGTCACTGCCGTTTTCCCCTTGGGACATGTCACTTTCATTTTCCTGTTGGGATTCCTGTTTCTTAAGGTCATCTCTCCCTTGGGACAGCTCTTTGTCCCTCTCCCATTGGAGCAGGTCTTTTTCAAGTGAGTGTAAGTATTCTTCTTATTCTTATTATTGTAAGTATTCTTATTCTTACTATTGTAAGTATTTGTAAGTATTCTTCTTATTCTTATTGTGCTTCTCCTTACTGCTCTTCTTCATCTTTTCTTCTTCTGTGTATTTTAAAATTCAAATTCTTATTCTTACTAATCTTCTTCTGTGTGTTTTTAAACACAAATTCTTATTATTATTATCACTCTTCTGTATTTTAAAATTCTTAGTCCTCTTCTTAATCTTATTCCTATTCCTTTTTCTTCTCCATCTACTGTATATTTTAAAATTCTTACTCTCATTACTATTCTTCTTCTATGTACTTTTAAATTATTTCTCTTCCTCTTCTTCTTCCTCTTCATCTTTGTCTTCCTCATCTTCATCATTGTCTTCTTTACCTTCATCGTCTTCTTTGTCATCTTTATTTTCTTCTTTTTCATAATTTTCTTCATCTTCTTCACCTTTGTCTTGGTTTGAAAAGACAGGTGTCTGCTAAGGAAGCCAGGAGCCTTCCTTGAAATGGAAAATGTAAATCTCCTCCCTCCAAATTATTATAGTTGTGAAATTAAGAGGCTGTCAGGCAAAGGTATGGGAATAGGAATAACGATTCTTTACTAGGAAATTAAGAATACAAATGCAATAGTACAAACAAACAGAAAAAAAAACCACTGCCAGAGTCAGAACATGCCCTGACAGCCTGTGGGTCAGGGTGGTCCTGCCTTTGGCTGCTCAAGATGCTCTGGTGGCAGCTTGATGAGCATTTGTGAGCAGGAACAGGACCAGGAGATGGAGGTGGCCTGGGACAGAGATGGCTCCCTTGGCAGAGCAAAGATTCTGGCTCCTCCACTGGCCTCTCCTTCCTGCCTCATCCTTCACTCTTGGCTTCCTCTGCAGGCTCAGCAGTTGGCTTTGGGCAGCAGGGGACTTGGGATTCCCCTTCCCGTGTCCATCTCTTCATCCATCCCAGCCATCCTCTGCCGCAGAGCCATGCAGGGAGCTGCTTCCTCCCGACAGGCAGCAGCTCCCTGGGCACTGTTTGCCTCCTTTGGGACAGTTCTCTGGAACTGCCCTGTGCCCCTCGGCAGAGCTGTGTCCTCATCTGCTTCCATGGGGACAGGGACTTGGACATTGTCAGTCCTTGGGTTCGCACACAGGAAGGAAAAACGTGACCTGTTAAGCTGAAACCAGGCGGGCGCTGCGGGGGCTGTTCCGCTGTCCCTGCCTGAGGCCGCGGCCGGAGCAGCGGCACAGACACGGCACCGACAGCAGCGAGCGCTCCCAGAGCCTCCCTGCCTGCCGGGCTGCGGCTCTAACGGGGCTGCAACAGCGAACGGAGCCCGGGACAGCGAACAGCAATGGCGAGACAAGGATGCACAAGACAAACGCTAGGAAGGTGACACAGACCACAAACACCGGGAAGAACACAAATACTAAGAAGATGATGAATAGGAATGCACAGTAGAAAACTAATAATTTTTTTAAAAAAATATATTGAAGAAGAGTAATAGGAATAAGAATCTACGATGAAAACATCGACAAGAAGAAACGGTGCCCAACTCCCGGCTCAAGAGCTCTGCGAACGGGAAGAAACAGTCATAAACCGGGAACTGTACCAGTGGGGAGAGGAGAGAGATGTAGCAAGAGGTGTTCGAGGGGGAAAAATGTGTGACGTGCCAAGAGATATCCCAATGGGAAATAAATGTGAGTAGGAAGCACGGGCTGGGATGGGGAGAAGACAAGAGA
>NW_024525058.1:0-1588 GCF_017590135.1 Pyrgilauda ruficollis
CACCTCCGTGTCCCCTTTGTCACCTCCGTGTCTCCTTTGTCACCTCTCTGCCACCCCTTTGTCACCTCCCTGTCCCTTGTGCCACCTCTGTGTCCCCTTTCTCTGTCACCTCCGTGTCCCCTGTGTTGCCCTGTCCCTGTGCCACCTCCCTGTCCCCTCCTTTGTCACCTCCCTGTCCCACCACCACTGTCCCTGTGCCACCAAGTGTCCCCTCCCGTGTGCCACCTCTTCTGTCCCCTCCGTGTCCCCTCCTTTGTCACCTCCGTGTCCCCTGTGACACCTCCCTGTCCCCTCCTTTGTCACCTCCCTGTCCCCTGTGCCACCTCCCTATCCCCTCTTTTGTCACCTCCGTGTCCCCTCCCCTTTGTCACCTCCCTGTCCCACCGCCACTGTCCCTGTGCCACCAAGTGTCCCCTCCCCTGTGCCACCCTGTCACTCGTGGCTGTGTCACCGTCACCCCTGCGTGTCACCGTGTCCCCTGTCCTGGTGTCCCCCCCCCTCCCCCATTGTCCCTGTGTCACCCGGGGGTGACAGCGGCCGTGGGGGAGGGGCAGGGGAGGGCACAGGGGTGGCAGAGGTGGCACAGGGGTTGGGGACACTCGGTGGCACAGGGACAGTGGCACAGGGGTGACACAGGTGGCACTGGAGTGGCACAGGGGTGACACAGGAGTTGGGGACACTTGGTGGCACAGGGACAGTGGCAGAGCAGTGACACAGGTGACACAGAGGTGGCACAGAGGTGGCACATGGGTTGGGGACAGTGGCATTGCAGTGACACAGGTGACACAGAGGTGGCACACCGGTTGGGGACAGTGGCATTGCGGTGACACAGGTGACACAGGTGACACACAGGTGACACACAGGTGACACACGGGTTGGGGACATGATGCCACCATGCCGTGGTGGCATCGAGAGGGACACGGGGACATCGGGGGGCCTGGTGGTGCCACCGCCAGCGTCAGGGTTGGGGACACGATGCCGTGGTGGCATCGAGAGGGACACGGGGACATCGGGGGGGCTGGTGGTGCCACCGCCAGCGTCACCGGGGGTCCCCGGGGTCACTCAGGGGTCACAGGTGTCACTCTAGGGTCACTCGGGTGTCACACTCAGCTGTCACACAGGTGTCACTCTCAGGTGTCACTTGCCTATTTCAAGTGTCACAGGTGTCACATGGATGTCACTCAGGTGTCACACACGTGTCACACACACTCAGGTGTCCCAGGGGGTCACTCAAGTGTCACAGGTGTCACACTCAGGTGTCACTCAGGTGTCACACAAAGCTGTCACTCAGTGTCAGGTGTCACTCGGGTGTCCCAGGGGGTCACTCAGGTGTCACTCAGCTGTCACAGGTGTCACTTGGGTGTCACATTGATGTCACGTGGATGTCACATAGCTGGCACATGGATCTCAGGTGTCACAGGTGTCACACAAAGCTGTCACTCGGGTGTCACTCAGCTGTCACAGGTGTCACTCAGGTGTCACTCGGGTGTCACTCGGGTGTCCCAGGTGTCACTTGGGTGTCCCAGGGTATCACATTGGTGTCATATGGATGTCACTCAGCTGTCACACGGCTCTCAGGTGTCACAGG
>NW_024525059.1:0-1594 GCF_017590135.1 Pyrgilauda ruficollis
AAGGGGATCCCACCCCAGTGAGCCCCAAAGGAGGAGATCCCACCTTGCTGACCCCCCAAAAAAGGGGATCCCACCTTGCTGTCCCCCCAAAAAAGGGGATCCCACCCCACTGCCCCCTTCACCCCCGCGGCGCTGAGGAACGCACAAGGCCCAGGCCGAAGGGAGAGCCAGGGAGTCTTCAACAGTTTATTAGAAAGAATGCAGACATTAAAAAAATCCCAGCTGCTCTGAACATAAATTGAGGTTTTTCAGCCCGGTTCGCAGGCGCCCGCGCGCCCCACGGTCTGTCACTTGCTGCCAAACCCACAGTGCAAATACGATTTTGGTCTAAAATGTACAGATTGACAAGCAACAATGTACAGCCACTCGCAGCCCGGGCGAGGAGGTGGAAAGGTTTGGGGTCACACGGGACCAGGGGCAGGCCACCGGCACCGAACACCAAAAACGAGGAGAATTTTGAAGATTTTGAAGTTGGTTTTTTTTTTTAAAGTGGGAACAGAGCTGAAGACATCACGGAGGGATGCGCCTCGCCTGCTGGATTTTTTTTGGGGAGCCAATAAGAGTTTTTTGTTCCCGGTACAAATTAATTTCAGGCCGTGGAGAAGAGAGAGAGGGGAGGGAAAAAAAAATAATTTCTCGTTTAAACCACTCGGTGTTAATTCAGGGTTCTCCCATTGTAATTACATCTGCTACGAGGCAAGGAGGCTCTGTAAACTTTATTGCAAATGTTCTCAATGGATTGCCTACACCTCAATTGGGTTGGTTTGGTGGGTTTTTGTTTGTTTTTGGAAGTCTGGAAAACGGTTCATGCATAACTGTTATTGCCTCTCGTGGCTTTAAGACTGCCCCGTGCCATGGGACACACCTACCATCAGTGAAGCCATTTAAAATGGACTGAAAATGGGTTAAAGGATGCAGGATCTCCCTTTAGGGCTATCAACTCAGGAATTCTTATCTCAATTATGAAATGTTGTGATGAACTTCTTTCCCCCAAAACCCTGAAGACGACAGTTTGCCTTACTCCAGATCCGGCATTTCTAGAGGGGAAAAAAAGAGAAATTAGTGGTTTTAGGGTTGCTTTGTGGGTTTTATTTTTTTGCTTGGTTTGTTTTTAAAAGCTCTCAGGGCACTGTTATGTCACAAGGGACACGAGCAAGACGAGCTGGCCTCCAACCAAGGAGGTCATGGGGCAGTCTGGGGCCTCTGCCCTCCCCCCGGCTCTTCCCAAGGGAAAACTGTGCCAGAGGCACCTGAGCACGTGCTGCTCCTGAAGCCAAAGCCTCCCTGGGACTGCAGCTGCCTGGGAAGGTCAAACTGGTACTTGGGGCTTGTGTGGAGAGGCTTTCCCAGATTAGATTTGTCTCCCAGGGCTGGCTTTAGCTGGTGGACAGGATGAACATCTGCTGGCTCGGAGCCTTCAGCAGGTGTGTGAGGGGAAAACAACAAAGAGAACAACTTACTTTCATCATCACTGTCTGGTGAGTCCTGGAAAGGAGAACAAACAACCTTTAAGTGGAGCAGGCAGCTCCTCTGCCACCCTCCCCCCAACCAGCAAAGAGCTGCTGCTCCCAAATCTGGATTTTGAGGAGCTCAG
>NW_024525060.1:0-1588 GCF_017590135.1 Pyrgilauda ruficollis
TTTTTTTTTTTTACTTTCTTTCAAATAACCTTTTATAAATCTTTTTATTTCTTGATTGAAATCCCAGGGCATTGTGAGATATGGGAAGCCACTTTCTTTATACCTCAGTTTGCTACTTAGCCCTCTTTTATTCTTTCCATACACCTGTAATGCTTAGAGTCATCCAAAAACTCCAGATTTTGAGTAGTCTATTCTACTTTGGAAATTATGAAGTAAATTGTATCGTAAAATGGCTGATGTTTTTTGTGTGTGCAGATGTGTTGCCAAGTTGGTTCCATTTTTTATTCTTTTCAGAACTTGTCTTTATATAAAAATAAAATTGATGAGGTAGTTTGTTACTTTCCCAAGTACTTCTGGTAGTCTTTGATCATGCCAAGATTTAAATAGTATTGGCTGAGTGAAAATATTTCAGTAAAAGTAGGAAAAAAAGAATGTTAGAGGTGAAAAATATGGAGGGGTTAAAGCACACTAAGAAAAGCACAAAGGAGGAGAAAGGGTGCCATACTCCAAGGTCCTATTTGAATGCCACTGAGGGTGCCTAGGAGAATCATCATTGAAGGCCATAAAGTATCAGGACGAGAAAACACATGTCACATTTCTGACAGGTACATCTAACTGTAAGGAAAAAAAAAGCCCTATTCAGCACAGGAGGTTAAAGGAAGAATAGAACTAATGACATTACAATCCTCTTGAGAAGTCTTGTTTTGTTTATTAAATAAGCCATGCTAGTAAGATAAGTAAGAAGAACTGCTTAGTCTGGCAGTGTTAATTGATGCTGTCCTGGGAGTTTGTTATGTATTACTCTTTGTCCTTTCATGTAAAGATGTCAGCACATTGCACCTGACAGGATGTACTATATATTATAAGTTATTCTAATTGGGATAGAAAAATGGGCATTAATTCATGCTACTCTAGATATTTATGGCATGACTTTAATTTGTACATAATATTATTTCCCAAGCATGAGGTTTACTTTAGGATGCACTTTAAATGAGTACTGCTTCTATGAAGTCCCCAGATGCCAAGTAGTTTATTCCATCCAGGAAAGTTTTGGCATATATAGATATTTCCCAACACGAATGCTGTGAACACGTGTGTACGACATGTACATGATAGGTAAATGAGGACGAGAGATAAATGGAATACAGCCTTTCAAGCCTGACGTGAGATGCTTAGAAGAGAGTTAAACAGATTCTTGTGCTCTTTCTTGGGGACAGCTTATATCGACAGCAGGGCTACAATCCAACAACAGGGACAGGAAGGGGGAAGTATCAAATTTCTTCTTTCATATTATGTCATGAGTGTGTGAAATGCAAGGATGGGCATACTGTATCTTGTCCAGGTGGTTATAGCAATCTGAGTTTCCCCCTTACTTCTGTAATTCTGGGGCATGTAAAGTTTTAGAGGTAATTTGAAACAAAATGCATACAGCTCAGTGCAGTGAATTACTTCAGGGATGCTAGTTGAATCCTGAGGACAATTATTTCCGAAGAAGATAGCTTTCTGTCCTTCTGAATTCCATTATTATATTGATGCGGCTTGTAGCCATTTTAATATATAAAACATATATATTATAGCCATTTTAATA
>NW_024525061.1:0-1581 GCF_017590135.1 Pyrgilauda ruficollis
GGATGGGCAGGGATTCTGCACCATGGCTCTCCTGAGCCTGGACATGATGGAATTGTACCTTTCACCATGAAACCAAAGGGGGTTTTGGCTTCAGACCCTACATCCCTCCTAAAGCTCCATTGCAGGAGCTAACAGCTCCCCTCCAGGCAGCTGCAGCTGGACCAGACATTTAATGCACTATTCTTGCCTTTTTTATATTAAAAACCCTCTCAGGACTTTCTAAGGGAAGGGTGACAGCCATGTCACCCTCTCTGCCAGCCAGAATGGAGCAGCCCTGCCATAAAACCCCTCTCAAGGTTATGGATTAATGGCACTGAGCACCTGGATGAGCAGCTGAGAAAAAGGGGCTGTCACCTCTCCTCATCTGCAGCACCCAGTGAAGGATTAATTTCTCTCACTGTTATGTTTTGTGGGAAAATTCAGTTTACACCTTGTGTTAATGACACAATGGAGAGGGAGGGAGCTTTGTGGTCACTACCCCTCCCTCTCTCTGAGCAGAAAATTGCAAAGCTCACTGGCATTTAAAGGCAATTATTCTGATGAGCCAGTAATTTGTTCTGGGGTTGGTATTAAGCAAAGTAGCCCGGAAAGCTCCTGCGTGAAAAAACTTGAGGATCCAAGTGAGAAAAAACATTGGGAGCAGAGAGGTGATGGAGCTGAAGATAGGAATGGTCCCTGCTTCACCCCACAGGACAGGGCTGGGAGCCACAACATCACCTCTGTCCCTATGGATTTGATCACTTTTATGGACACCTGGACCAAGGTCAGGGGGCACATCCACCCCGCTGTTCCCTGGAGAGGGAAAAGCACTCCCCACCTCCCAGGAGCCAGAGAGGAACAGCACGGGAAGTTCTGAAGTGCCAGCTCTGGATTTAGAAAGGGAGATAACTGGGAAAGGCATTTTCAAGAAATGTAAGATATATAAAAGTTTACACCAATTTCCTTTTCCCATATTTTTAGTGGAAACATGTAAATCTGTGCTCTGAATCCCATTCATTTGGGTCAGTGCTAATTCCAGAGCAGCAAAACATCACATCCACATCAGCAAGGCAGTCCCTGAGCAAAGCAGGAGTCGTGCTGAGCACTACTCTTTAAAGGTAGCCTTAATAAAGGGGAATGAGCACTTACTGAAATGGTAAAAGGAAATGTTAATTTAACTATTAAATACATAATTAGGTTAAGTACTTGTTTCTGCAATTGTAACACTTCAGCCTGATGCAAACTCACTTTCTGGCCTGTGCAATAGATTTAATTTCTTCCAGTAATTTTTTTTTTCAGCTATGAAGAGGTAAAACACAGGAATTGCTGCTACAGAGATTAGCTATAATTCATCAAAGTGCTTTATAAAGGTAAAGCATCACACAAGACAAAGACTCTATGGGCAGCAAATGAGCTGAGCCCCTGCAGCAGCTCCTGCTCCTCTGCAGGTGAACCTGCCCTTCCCTTCTGCAGCTCCTGCAAGGCCACAGAGTCCCTTGGTGTCCCTTGGTGTCCCTCCTGGGCCCCAGCACAGCAAAGACACGGAACTGTTGGAGCAATTCCAGAGGAGAACACGCTGGGAGAGCTGGGGATGCTCACCTG
>NW_024525062.1:0-1584 GCF_017590135.1 Pyrgilauda ruficollis
CACCCCAAAATACCCCAAAATCACCCCCGAAACCACCCCTGAAATTTCCTGAAATCGCCCCTGAAATACCCCAAAATCACCCCTGAAATACCCCCAAAATACCCCAAAAATCACCCCTGGAACCACCCCAAAATCAGCCCTGGAACCACCCCTGAAATTCCCTGAAATCACCCCCAAAATCACCCCTGGAACCACCCCAAAATACCCCAGAAATACCCCTGAAATACCTCCAAAAAGCACCCCAAAATCACCTCCAAAATCACCCCCAAAACCACCCCAAAATACCCCTGAAACTCCGTGAAATCACCCCAAAATTACCCCCAGAAATACCTCCAAAATCACCCCCAAAGCACCCCAAAATATCCCCAAAATCACCCCAAAATACTCCTGAAATCCCCCAAAAATCCCCTCAAAATGCTCCAAAAATTCCCTAAAAATCCCCCCCAAAATCAGGGATGCTCCCAAGTTCTGGGGGGGAGGGTTGGGGGATTTTTGGGGGTTCCAGGTAGATTTTTTTGGGGGTCTCCAGGTGGGATTTTGGGCTTCTAGATGGGATTTTTGGGGGTTCCAGGTGAATTTTGGGGGGATTTTTGGGGTTCCAGGTGGGATTTTAGGGGAGGTTTGAGGGCTCCAGGTGGGACTTTTAGGGTTCCAGGTGAAATTTTGGGCTTCCAGGTGGAATTTTGGGGGTTTCCAGGTGGGATTTTGGGATTTCCAAATGGGATTTTTGGGCTTCCAGGTGGAATTTTGGGGGTTTCCAGGTGGGATTTTTGGGGTTCCAGGTGGAATTTTGGGGGTTTCCAGGTGAGAATTTGGGATTTCCAGGTGAGAATTTGGGGTTTCCAGGTGGAATTTTGGGGTTTCCAGGTGGGATTTTTGGGATTCCAGGTAGAATTTTGGGGTTCCAGGTGAGAATTTGGGGTTTCCAGATGGAATTTTGGGGGTTTTCAGGTGGGATTTTGGGGTTTCCAGTTGGGATTTTTGGGGTTCCAGGTAGAATTTTGGGATTCCAGGTGAGAATTTGGGGTTTCCGGGTGGGATTTTGGGGTTTCCTGGGGGGATTTTTGGGATTCCAGGTAGAATTTTGGGGTTCCAGGTGAGAATTTGGGGCTTCCAGGTGGAATTTTGGGGGTTTCCAGGTGGGATTTTTGGGGTTCCAGGTGAGATTTTGGGGGTTTCCAGGTGAGAATTTGGGATTTCCAAATGGGATTTTGGGGTTTCCAGGTGGGATTTTTGGGGTTTCCAGTTGGGATTTTTGGGGTTCCAGGTAGAATTTTGGGGTTCCAGGTAGAATTTTAGGGTTCCAGGTGAGAATTTGGGGTTTCCAAATGGGATTTTGGGGTTTTGAGGTGGGATTTTTGGGGTTCCAGGTGAGAATTTGGGATTTTTTTGCACTTTCCAGGTGTGGTGTCCACGGTGGTCCCGGACTCCGCCCACAAACTCTTCATCGGGGGCCTCCCCAATTACCTGAACGATGACCAGGTGAGGGGGGGAGCCCCCAAATCCCCCCAAAAACACCCCAAAAATCCTGTCCTGGAAATCTGGGGGGAAGCCCCCAAATTCCCCAAAAATCCCCTTAAAAAT
>NW_024525063.1:0-159 GCF_017590135.1 Pyrgilauda ruficollis
GACCCCCCCAGGGACCCCCCCGGGGACACCCAGGGTGACAGCGAGGGTGGCCCCGCCCCGGGCCACGCCCACCAGAGCCCGGCCACAGGTGAGACCCCTGATGTCACCTGAGTGTCACCTGTGCCACCTGTGTCACCTGTGTCACCTGAGTGTCACCTG
>NW_024525063.1:857-1583 GCF_017590135.1 Pyrgilauda ruficollis
TGTGTCCCCTGTCACACCTGTGTGTGTCACTTGTGTGTCACCTGTCACACCTGTCACACCTGTGTGTGTCCCCTGGTGTCTCACCTGTCCCAGTCTCACCTGTCCCTGTCCCAGGTGTCCCAGGTGTCTCACCTGTTCCTGTCCCAGGTGTCCCAGGTGTCCCAGGTGTCTCACCTGTCTCACCTGTCCCTGTCCCTGTCCCGGCTCCGGGCCGAGGCCGCGGCTCTGCGGGGGCGGCTGCGGGGGGGACACCTGGGGACACCCCCCCGGAGGTGAGTGACACACCTGGGCACACCTGGGGACACACCTGGGGACACCTGGGGACACACCTGGGCACACCTGGGCACACCTGGGGTCACCTGGGCACACCTGGGGTCACCTGAGAGTCAGCTATGGTCACCTGGGCATACCTGGGCACACCTGAGGTCACCTGGGCACACCTGGGGTCACCTGGGCACAGCTGGGAGCAGCTGGGCACACCTGAGCACACCTGGGTTTACCTGGGCACACCTGGGGGCAACTTCACCTGTTCCCCCCATTCTCTCACTGGTCTGGGGGCGCTCCCAGGTGTCCCTGAGGTGTCCCTGGGCTCGCAGGTGTGACCCCTCCCCCCCCTCGGGGGGCGTGGCCGCCGCGCGCAGGGACCTGGCCCAGGTGAGCCACGCCCTGGGCGGGGCCTCGGCTCGGCTGGAGAGGATCCTGACACACCTGGGACAGGTGAGGGGC
>NW_024525064.1:0-1582 GCF_017590135.1 Pyrgilauda ruficollis
AAAACAAATAAGAATGGGAGGCACACTCACCTATATTTGTTTTTGTAAAGATACATAAGCCTTTGAGTATGTATCTTAAAATATTTTTTCATTTTCCTATATAACTAACAAAATCCTAATAAAACTCATTCACCATGTACAATTAAGCAGGGAGAAGATACAGAAAAAAAGAAATTAGCACATTTACATAGCTCATTCTCTTGTCTTGGAAAGATAAAACTGGGACCTGTATGGGAAATTATTGTCCTATCAGTAGACCTGCCCATTCAAAGCCTATTTTTAAATATTTCACATAATGGTTCAGGAAACTTTGCATTGGTCCCAACGGAATAATTTCTGTAAAGATAATTCTGTCAAGTCTTTCTGTAAAGACTCCTCAAATAGGGAATGTTTCTGCCATAAACTGGATGTAAATTATTTTGACATCAGTTTTACATCAGTTGCACCACCACAAGTTGCTGTGGTTTGAAAAATAAACACATATTTACACATACTAATATTGGCTGAAAAACATCTCTACCTGATGTATCCAAATACGCCAACTGCATTCCACAAGAAATGGAAGCTTAGCTAAAAGATATGGCATTAATTGATGAAGAACTAAACAACCTTCCAAATTAAAAAACATAATTTCACATTCTTAACATATAAATGACAAAAACAGTCACAGTTGCACAAATGAAAACAATCTGTCACTTCTGCAAGATGCTCTTACCTATAGACTGCGGAGAGTCCATGTAGGGGTTGTATTTTGCATAGTGGCAACGGTCTGTAGCCAGCATTACTTCAAATACCTTGTCTGTTTTGATTATTCCATTTTCTATAAACAAACAAATATATAAAAATGAAGGCATTGTTTCTCTTCTGCAGTACAGGAGTCTGCAAAATGTGTTAACATATTCACAGCATTGTGAGAAATCATGTGCCTTACACAGATCTTACACTCTTACCCTCATCATACCAGCCATGGCAGGGATTGGACTACATCATCCTTAAAGGTACCTTCCAGCCCAAACCCTTCTGTGATACTAAACTTAAATCTGCCATCCAGACAGCAAATGATGCTTAAGACAGTGATTGTTGAACAAGACTTTCCCAGCAGTTACAAATGTTTTCCTGGAACCACTTGCAAAGATCTACCCCCTAGGAAAACTCAACTTCATGCACACCTTTGATAAATCCTGAAAATATAGTCAGTAAGAAATTAGTATTACTATACACACCAAACAAGATATACTTCATATTTCTAAGAAGCTATACAAGTAATTATTGAAAAATATACAAAAGCAAGTTAGAAATGTTAAGTTGAAGCATCATTGCTCAGTACTTTAGTTTCCAGATCTGTTTGTCTTGTGTTAGCAAAGAAAAAAAATCCTTTTGTTAAGAAACTCCCACTGAATCTGAATTCTTATGCTGGGGCAGACTGAGGCCAAAAAGTTTTTATATGAAAACACTCTGAATATTTTGTTCATTTTTCAAAATAAAATAGAAATGCACATGCATATCAAATATCAGAAGCAGCCATTTTTCCTTGCTGTTTTATTGAAGTTTTTTTAAACATTGTTAATTCTATTTTTTTTTT
>NW_024525065.1:0-1539 GCF_017590135.1 Pyrgilauda ruficollis
TTTGGGGTCGTTTTGTGGGATTTTGGGACATTTTGGGGTGATTTTTGTGAGATTTTAAGGCATTTTGGGGTGACTTTTGTGGAATTTTGGGGGATTTTGGGGCATTTTAGGGCAATTTTGGGGCATTTTAGGGCAATTTTGGGGCACTTTGGGACATTTTGGGGGCGTTTTATGAGATTTTGGGGCAATTTTTGTGGAATTTTGGAGCATTTTGTGGAAATTTGGGGGCATTTTTGGGTGATTTTGTGAGATTTTGGAGTATTTGGGGCATTTTAGGGCAATTTTGGGGCATTTATTTGGATTTTAGAGAAATTTTGGGGACATTTCTTGGGATTTTAGGGCAATTTTGGGGCATTTTGGGGCACTTTGGGACATTTTTGGGGCATTTTATGAGATTTTGGGGCAATTTTTGTGGAATTTTGGAGCATTTTGGGGAGATTTTGGAGCATTTTGTGGGAATTTTGGGTGATTTTGGGGCATTTTGAGGTGATTCTCTGGAAATTTTGGGGCATTTTAAGGTAATTTTGGGGTATTTTGTGGCATTTTTGGGGATGATTTGGGATTTTGAGGTTGTTTTGTGGGAATTTTGGGGCATTTTGGGGTGATTTTGTGGGATTTTGGAGTATTTGGGGCATTTTAGGGCAATTTTGGGGCATTTTGTGGCATTTATTTGGATTTTGGGGCGATTTTGGGGGCATTTCTTGGGGTTTTGGGGCAATTTTGGGGCATTTTGGGACAATTTTGGGGGCGTTTTATGAGATTTTGGAGCAATTTTTGTGGAACTTTGGAGCATTTTGTGGAAATTTTGGGGCATTTTGGGGTGATTTTGTGGGATTTTGGAGGATTTGGGGGCATTTTAGGGCAATTTTGGGGCGATTTTGGGGGCATTTCTTGGGATTTTGGGGCAATTTTGGGGCATTTTAGGGCAATTTTGGGGCACTTTGGGACATTTTGGGGGCATTTTGTGAGATTTTAGGGCATTTTGGGGTGATTTTTGTGGCATTTTTGGGGATTTTGGAGCATTTTGTGGGAATTTTGGGGCATTTTGAGGTGATTTTGTGGAAATTTTGGGGTATTTTAAGGTAATTTTGGGGCGATTTTGGGGATGATTTGGGATTTTGAGGTTGTTTTGTGGAAATTTTGGGGCATTTTTGGGTGATTTTGTGAGATTTTGGAGTATTTTGGGGCATTTTAGGGCAATTTTGGGGCATTTTGTGGCATTTATTTGGATTTTGGGGCGATTTTGGGGGCATTTCTTGGGATTTTGGGGTGATTTTGGGGCATTTTGGGACAATTCAGGGGCACTTTGGGACATTTTGGGGGCATTTTATGAGATTTTGGGGCAATTTTTGTGGAATTTTGGAGCCAATTTTGGGTTATTTTGTGGCATTTATTTGGATTTTGGAGTAATTTTGGCGTATGTTCTTGGGATTTTGGGATGATTTTGGGGCATTTTTTGGGATTTTGGGGCATTTTAAAGCGGTTCTGAGATGATCTTGTGGCATTTTGAGATTATTTTGGGGGATTTTGGGGTAATTT
>NW_024525066.1:0-1580 GCF_017590135.1 Pyrgilauda ruficollis
TGGGGCTGGATCCTGGAGCAGGATCAGTTGGGATGCATGGAGCAGGATTGGGACAGAAGGGGTGGAGTGGGATGAGGGAGGGATTCCAGTGCAGGATTGGGTGGAATGGGTGGAGGAGGGTCAGGTGGGATGGATGGAGCAGGATTGAGGCAGGATCAGGTGGGATTCTGGACCAGCTCCCACTCTCCATGGGCTCCAGCCAGGTCCATCCTGTGGAATGGGGACAGGGACAGGGTGACACCATGACCCTCTCTCATCCCGACAGGAATCACCGCCTGAGCGATCCATGGAGCTGGATCCGGCCCCTTCCCTTTTCCTGGGAAAGCTGAGAGCTGCCACCAGAGCTCATCCTGCACCTCTGACCCACCCCACAGCTCTTGCTAAAGGATCAGTTTCCTGTTTTCCAGTGTTTTAAAGCCAAGAACCACAAATATTCCCAATGCTTTAGTTCTGGTGTGAAATTATCCTGCTTTGGGCAATAAATCCTGCTTGGGGCAATAAATCTGGGTTCTCTCCTCCCGTGTTCGGCAGTTCATTTCAGAAAGGAATGGGAATGGGGTCACTGGGGGCAGAAATGTTATCTCAGATTTAGCTGAGTGTGTTTTCAATTACCATCTATTAAAGGTGGAGTTATCCTCTCTTAATTAAGCAGTTTACTTTATCTTTTCCACAACCAATCCTCCCTGCAGGAAATATTTTCTGTTAATGGGCCATTGAGTGTCACTGATAAAATTACTTCATCCCATTCTGAGATGCTCCACTCGGAGGAGCCAAGCATTCCTACCTAGACATAACCTGGGATTTAAAGCAACAGAGACAGCCTTTTCCCAGTGGCTTCCCCGAGGAGCAGCTTTCTTCTCCAGCAGATTCCCAGAGGAAGACCAGGCCTATCTACACCACCACTGGACTTTCAGATGAAATCTACACCCTTCTACAAGATAACTGCTTCAACAGAACCACACTTGTCATTCCAGGAGGAATGCAGCCACCATTTCATAGGACTGCTACCAACACCCTGACCCACAGGGTGTCTGACTGTATTCTAATGCAGTCAGTATTTTTTGTTTGTTGGTTTGTACTATTACATTTGTATTTTTAGTTTTCTTAGTAAAGAACTGTTACGCCTATATCTTTATCTGAGAGCCTTTTAATTTCAAAATTATATTAATTCAGAGAGAGGGGGTTTACATTTTCCATTTCAAGGAAGGCTCCTGCCTTCTTTAACAGACACCTGTCTTTTCAAACCAAGACAGATTTTGGCACCCAACGTGAGGCACGAGGACATTAATAAAAAAAAAGGGTGACAAAGGAATAACAGTTCTTGAGTAACCTAATTTTTGTGTGCTGCTATAGAAACCTCGTTAAGGGACACCATGTGGTCCAGCTTACCCTGATTTGGGTGGCCCATGGTCGTGGCTGTATTTCTCCCATTTGTAAGCCTATATCTAAACATGGGTCCTATAACCAAGGCTACTGTGGCTATTATCCAGTTTGTTTTATGGGTGAATAAGGTAAGGATTTCATGGATCTTTAATTTCCTCTGGAAAGCAGGTACATGGATTCAGAGCTATCACACCCTA
>NW_024525067.1:0-1589 GCF_017590135.1 Pyrgilauda ruficollis
AAAGTCTCACAGAATTTCTTAGGTAAGCTCCAGGCCAGCCCTAACACTGTTGAGCACTCCCTGCACAGAAGAAGCTGCATGGCTATTAACATGACAATTCACATCTGGTGTCAAAAATTAATACATAACTCGTCTGTCAGGGAGTGCAGGCAGGAAGACAAGACTTAAGTGTTTTTAAATCACATTATGTCAAGCACAGATGCTGTCACAGTTCTGCAGCAAAGACACACAGACTTCACTGCACTTGCACCCTCTCCTGCCCTCAGTGAGATCTAGGACATGATCACCTGTCCCAATAAGATGCCCTGCAACTTTCAAACCTTTATTTCAAACTTTCAAAACCATTTTTCAAGCTATTTCCCTGTTCCTTGGGAAAGCCCAGTCCATTTGAAAAAGTATGGAATTAAAGCATAAGCATAATACCAAAATTATGTATAGAGAAATGGTTTGTATTTCTCTCTGGAATCTTCAATTTTCAAACCCAATTGAAGAACATAATCTTTCCTAAAGTGGGCTTTCCATCTGAAGAATAGGGTAACACAATTTCCCCTTCAGCAAATGTATAACCCAAGACAACAAAGCATCAGGAAGAAAGACCTGTGGCAGGACTGATTCTGTGTGAATGAAAAGAACTTTCTCTGATAGCCCTGAATAAACAGGGAAGTGACACTGAGATTTCAGACAAAGTCCATGATGGGCCCCAACAAAACCCAGATGAAAGCCAAGACACCTCAACTTTTGGCCATATTCCTTCCAGATGGTTTAAATTCATGCACGTAAGCACAGTGTTACTTACACAATGAAAAAATGTTAATTTTGGCCTTTTTTTTTTAATGAAATTTAGTGAGGCAGAGCTGGTCCATGGTGCTGCAGGAAAGGTGCAAAGGTGCAAGCTCAGTGTGAGCCAGTGGGTATCAGCCCTGACTTTAATGCACCTGCATCACCTCAGGTGGGGAGGCAGCCAGACCACGTGCAGGAGCACCTGGGGAGGCATTGCAAGGCTCAGAAAATCCCAGGGCTCATTCCCTGCTGTCCCCAGGCTCCCCAGCAGGGCTGGAGGTCACGGGCAGTGACAAGGGGACATCGGCCTCGTTCCCATGGGGGAGGTGGCCGAGCCATTCCAACAACACCAGGGGAAGATGTCTCAGAGACAAGTAGGAAATCACTAGCCAGCACTTCCAATTCCTATCTCTGAAAGGCAGTTTCTAATCTGTTCCTTGAAATTCAGATGTTAGTATCTTAAAACACATGAATGCTAGCTATTGTAAGTCTGAAGAGCATCCTTACCAGGCAGAAATCCTGAGTGCTCCATCCTCCCAGTGCCTTGCAGCAGAGATTTCCACGGTTTAATTAGCTCCTGTGTGGAAAAGAATTTTATTTGGTCAGTCTGGAAATTGCTGAATTTCAATTTACTTGCATTTTCTCAGCCACTGCTGTTACACTAGACAATATTTATTATGTCTTTTTCATACTCTCCTTCATTGGTTTCCTGTCTAAGGATAACAGACCCAGCGTAGACTTTTTCATAAGAAGCATTTTTCCAAATAGTGCCCCAAATAATTTTCTTTGCCCCTCTATGAATGTCGTCT
>NW_024525068.1:0-6443 GCF_017590135.1 Pyrgilauda ruficollis
GGAAACGCCGCAGCCCAGGCCCGGCCAGGGGGCCTCCGCAGACAACACAGTCCAGGAGCAGGTATGTGGAGGAGTGAGTGCAGTCTGAAAATAAACTGTGCGCTTCTTCCCTCCGATCTTCACTCTCTGGAAGAGACTCTTAAAGGTGTAAAACTTATTATTCAGTATAAAAGAACAAGACGACTGGGGATAAAAGCATCATATAGTCAATCCAGGACAGCCTGTTACAAGTACGTACAAATATATTTAGCTGGCATCTCCCAATACACAGAATTGATACCATGTTAAATACGGTATTTTAACCATGTTAAAGCACTCAAGAATGTTTCTGATAAAAATTTACATTAAAATAAAAAGCTTTTTGAAAGTGAAGGTTGATTGCATATGTACATAAATTCCAGAAGCAGTCTGAGAACAATGTGGGGTTTTGATTATTTGACCTTCCTGATGTAAGTAACACTTGAAAAGAGCAGCCAATTGATGAAGATGGAAAAATCTTTCCTCTCCTGTTCAAGTTAAAAAAGTGTCATACACTGTCACAGCTTTTCCTGTGTAAGAAAGATGAATGAAAGTTGAAAACATCAATGGGACATGAGAGAGAATTTTATTTTGTTTTGATTTGGTTTTATTCCGCCTGCCTCCATTAAAAAAAAAAAAAAAAAAGCCCAAAACCAAAAAGTTGCCAAACAAAAAAGCAAAACCCACACCCATCCAAAACACATTACAAAATATATTTAAAATACAGAAATTCCCAAGAAATTTTATCTTCAGATCCAGAGAACAGCCATAGACATATAATGTATTTATTAAAAATGGAAGACCAGCATCATTTTATATAGGAAATTTTATATAACCAAATCCTATAAACCTCTGTTGCATTTTAGACTGTTGATATACCTGATACATATAAATAAACCCTATTTCTAGGTCTATCATAAGCAATTTGTTTTTTGAACAGCATATTGTTTTGTGACAAATAATGGCCATTGCTATTTTTCTCTAGTATTCACTAGTAGATCTGTGGAAAATTCAGTACATAGTGAAATTTGTAAAAAAATATTTTCTGAGGGAGTTAAAGATTTGTAAATAATTTGGACAAAATAAAAGCAGACCATGTCAAACACCAAGTTATAAAATTTGAACATTTCTAAACAAAGTGTTTGCCAATTTTGGAGAGGTTGATATATTTCCTCTTGAAATTTTAAAGTGGAGATTTTGGTTTTATAACTTCATTACATTTCATTACTTATAAAGCAGCATAATTTAAAGAGGATAATGTGAAAAACTTGGAATGGCATTTAGATTAAAAGGAACACATTAGGATTATTTGAAAGAACATATATTACTTTTCAATTTAAACCCAGACATCAGATAGATTAAGTTTTCCATGTGCTGAGTCCATTTCTTCCACATTCCTTATATTTGAATAAGAAAATGTTAACTACTTTGAAAATCCTTATAATGGACAGACTCATCATCACTGCACTCCAGAAACAAATAAAACAATTAAAGCAATGCCACTGACTGTGGAAAAGGTAAAAAATAGTGGGAACAATCAGAGTAAAGAACTGAGTTAATGATTTGAGATGGTTTTTATTAAATTATGAATAATGTATAAGTCGGAATTCGTAAGGACCTGTTGTCAAAAGAACTGAAGAAACTCTGTACAATAACAGCAGGAAGGAAGTCAGCTATCTCCATAGTAGGAGAGAAGTTGACCTGTTATGTTTCTTCCAGTAACCAGTTATCAAAATTTTCATTTCTTATCAGATTAAAAAGAAAAAAAAAAAAAAAAAAAAAAAAAAAAAAAATTTTGTCTTTTCAGCAGGAAAGGAAATTCCAGCACAGTGAAAAAATATCTGCCTGTATCAGAAAGTGTCTTGAGTAAGTGACAATATAGTGATGGTTGGGGCAGTACCTGAAGTCCCTGAAGAACATACGTGCCTGCTGTGGACAGGCCAGCAAACAGCCAGTGCAGAGGACAAGCAAACACTGCTGAAAAGAGGGGGGAAAAATGACTGTTGTGAATCACTAGGCTGATAATGCAGCACAAAGGCAAAGCCCTGGACTAGTCCAGAATGTTATCTTGCACAGCAATAGAAAGCAAAACAGCTGCATGAACTCACAGGAAGAATGTATGTGGGAGCAGCATGCTATAAATACTGAACAAAATCTGCAACCCAGAAATTAAAAAAACCAAACCAAACAGTAATTTCAGTAATTTTCTTCTAACATTTTGAAACCCTGAAAGAGCAGAATTTCTTTCATGTGATTTTCATGAGACCCATGACAGAAAAGTGCCTGAAGAAAAAGGTTTGTCCTGGAAAATAAATACTTATAATAAAAAGCAAGGTTGCTGCTTGAAGTATCTTTGAATCCAATTTGGAAAAATGTTGAGTTACCATATGAAAAAATTCTCCTGTGTGTGGAATTTACATCCTGCTCCCCATTAGTGATATGGCAGGCACCTGAGAGTTGATGTCTCTTTGTCACAGTTATTTGCCTTACTTAATTCAGGGGCATAGACAAGTATGTGCAGATGGAATGACGCTGCGGCCTGGATCCCAGGAGAAAGGGCGAGCCTCGTAACAGGCTGAATATTTGAGATTTTGTTTGTTCTGGAGTTTGAGGGGAATGTGGTTGGTTCTGCTGGATTTTGACTGAAGTTTTCAAAGGAGAAGAAAGGAGGGATCCAATCACTAGAAATTTTTTAATATAATTATTTTATGTTTTTATACTTAAAAAAGTTACATGTGGGTATAGGCATATTATGAAATGGAAGCTAAACAAAGTTTACTGCTGGATTTAGGTGTTCCCATTGGGCATGGATTTTTTTTCCTGCTCTTCACTCTACATTCAGATTGCTCAGAATTTCACTTTTTAAATAAAAACCAATGCTCTTATTTTTGTGAAATGAAACATTGTGAGAGTAAATGAATGTAAATTTAATGTAAACCAGGCAGAAATTTGCAGATGGATTTATTCACTGAAGTGGGAGCTGCCATACCATTCTTTGGAGAGTCAGTTGTGAAGTTGGATGATAATTTTTTGAACATTCCACTCTACTTCCTGGATATAAAGAGACAAAATTACAAAGGAAAGAACAGAACAGCACTCAGAAAAGTAGTTAATGTCAGAAAAAAACAATAGAAGACAGAGAAAGAGACACAAAACAAACTCTGCTGGATGGAATCATAGGACATGCTGAGTTGAATGAAAAGCACCCAAAAAAGTAATTTAATCCAACTTCTGGCCCCGCATGGCATCCTCCCCAGGAGTCACACCATGTGCCTGAGAGATTCCAAACACTTCTTGAACTCTGTCAGGCTTGTTGCTGTGACCACTGCCCTGGGGAGATGTCATGGATTGACCATGGCACAGTGCCAGTGCCTCCATGAAAGGTGTATTTCCAAAATGGTTACTGTAAGATGTGACCTGGAAACAAAACAAAGCAGGCTCCAACTTGGGAATGGAGGGAAAAAAACCAACACTTTATTAATCTACATAGACACAAAAGGGAAAAAAGAAAGAAAACACACACAACAATCCACAATGGAACACTTTCAAAACAATCTTCCTCCCCCCCCCACCCCTCTAACACTCAAATCCCCTCTAGCGTTCAATTCTCAGTCCATACCCTCCTTTACACAAGCTCCCCCCAGTTCATCAGGAGAGAGGAGTCTCCCTCCTGCACCATGGGCCTCCCCAGGAAACACAGTGGAACGTCCTGTGCTTCCATGTCACACACGGCAGCCGCTCGAAGAGAAATCTGCCATAGTGACCATCTTCCTTCCATGTCCAGTGCTCTCACCACTGTCCATGGATCCAAAGTGCTTCTTAGGTCCTTTTTAAGAATGCATCGTCCAGTTCCAAGAAGTGGCTGTCTCTCGCCATATTCAATTACACCTGTCCCCCCATATTCACTCCCCTGGGGCCTGGGGCTCTCAGGAACAGAGATCCTTCACTGAAAGCAGAGGGCTCCACCACACCCTCCCCATCAGTCTCTGTTCCCTCTACTTCTCCTCACGGCCTTGTCATTCTTGGCTTCCGGCCAACCACCTCTCCCAAGGTGCAGTCTCTGCATTATCAGAAGAAATTGTTTTTGCCCGTGGCTATGTAAGAGATAAGTCCAGCCAAAGCCACTCCAATCATCTCCTCCATCCAGGGCACTCTCATCTGCTGACGTTCCTTCACCTACTCAAACCTTCTTCTTCTTTCCCATCCTCCGTCCCCTCTCAGTTCTCAGCTGGGGAGGATCAGTGTTTTTTACAGCTTCCACTGTTTGAACTCCAAAGGGATTAAAAGCTCAGCCCAGTCTACTGGCGGCTGGGCACTGTGCCCCCCCCCCCCCCCCCCCTCCTCCTCCTCCTCCTCCTGAAAATCATCATATTTCATGTGTGGCTGCTCCATGTGTTCTCAGAGGTGTATCCAAGTCCCCAGTGGCCACACCAGGTGCCAGTTTCAAATCTGGCCACTGATTGGTTTGACCATAACTTTCCCAGAAACTCACTTCCTGGTCAAACCACAACAGGAGACTGCTCCAGTGCCCAAATAACCTCTGGGTGAATTAACTTTTCTACCATCCAATGTAAACCTCCCCAGACACAAGTTCTTCCCTTGTGTCCTGTCACTGGTCACCATGGAGAAGAGATCAGTGTCTGCCCCTCCTCTTCCCTCACAAGGAAGTTGCAGACTGTGATGAGGTCTTCCCTCAGTCTCCTCTTCTCCAGGCTGAACAGACCAAGTGACCTCAGGCACTCTTCATACAGCTTCTCCTCCAGAACCTTCACCATCCTCATGTCCCTCCTTTGGCCACTCTCTAATAGCTTAATGTCTTTACTGTAGAATCTAAAACTGCCCCCAGCACTTGAGGTGAGGCCACCCCCTGCAGAGGAGAGCAGGACTGATGTCCCCCTGGATGTGATTGGCTCACCAGGCTGCCAGGGCACTGTGAATCTGCTCAGGAGAAAGTTATGCAATATTGAACATATATAGAAGCAAATTTCTGTAACTCTACATAGTATAAAGCCCTTTCCACAAAGTATGTTTGATGTCCTGGGTGGTGGAGAAGAGATCAGTGTCTGCCCCTCCTCTTCCCTCACAAGGAAGTTGCAGACTGTGATGAGGTCTTCCCTCAGTCTCCTCTTCTCCAGGCTGAACAGACCAAGTGACCTCAGGCACTCTTCATACAGCTTCTCCTCCAGAACCTTCACCATCCTCATGTCCCTCCTTTGGCCACTCTCTAATAGCTTAATGTCTTTACTGTAGAATCTAAAACTGCCCCCAGCACTTGAGGTGAGGCCACCCCCTGCAGAGGAGAGCAGGACTGATGTCCCCCTGGATGTGATTGGCTCACCAGGCTGCCAGGGCACTGTGAATCTGCTCAGGAGAAAGTTATGCAATATTGAACATATATAGAAGCAAATTTCTGTAACTCTACATAGTATAAAGCCCTTTCCACAAAGTATGTTTGATGTCCTGGGTGGTTGAAGGAAGTTGAAGGAAATTTAGAAAACTCCAGGAGGCACCTTCAGCTACCCTGACTTGAGTGAATTTGTTCTGATGTCGTTAGTAGTATGCCAAGAAGCCAGAGCCTTGGTCAGACAACTGAAAACGGTATTTTCATTTTTACTGTCACTTTCGCAGATGTCACTCCCAGTGGGAGCTTCTCTCCCACTACATCCTTTGAAACCTGTCCTTCTGGAGAAGCCAGTGAAGCCTAGCTGCTATCCACCATGGCTTTGAGTTTCTTTGCTTTGCCAACACAGCAGATGCAAAGAATCTGCTTTGTCCATCATTCTAGTCTGATTTAGTAGACAGGCAAGGTTTTCTTTTGTAAAGGTAAATCAGACAGGACATATTGTGAACCACTGCAGAAGTTTACTCTGGGTGCTGAGCTCTATGTTAGTATTTTTTACTGACAATGGCAAGTGATGTTTCAGTTCTGTTTTGCTAAAACCAACTATTTTAATATGTATCAGTATATATGCTATCCTCTACAGCTAAAAGAAGCTAAAGGAGGGGCTTGGTCTCTGCCTTTGTGGTCTGCACTTGGTGACCAGCAGTGAAAGTTCTGTCATATACTGAGTGTGACAGTAAGTGAATTCGCTCTTAATAACAGAAAAAAAAAAAAAAGAAAAATCTCTCTACTCAGAATGTTCCTACTGCTACCGCTGCATTGCAGTTCTCCTAGTTTAATTATTTCAATGTTTAATTCAAAGTTGCATAAGGGGATTTTCAGACTTGACATTAGGAAACGTGTCTTTATTGAGAGGGTTGTCAAACACCGGATCAGGACTGTCCGTTGCTTGTTTAAGAAGCATTTTGACAATGTCCTTAGTAACATGCTTTAACTTTATTCATCCCTAACGTAGTCACTAAATGATCATACTTCTATCCAGAAGTCCCTCTCCTCTCCTCTCCTCTCCTCTCCTCTCCGCTCC
>NW_024525068.1:6690-57463 GCF_017590135.1 Pyrgilauda ruficollis
CTCCCCCTCTCCTCCTTACCCTAATGTCAGGGAGATCCTCTAAACTTCATATGGATCTTACAGGTGCTTAATCATGTACAAAGGATTTCCTTAATGTGACAGGATTCAGAATTCAGACTATATTTTGTTAACCTTCTTCAAAGATATGCCCTTAATCTTGAATTATATACCTGAAGACAAGGACATATGCATTTTTTCTCATTTGTCCAGCTATATGTTAAGAAAATTATTAATGGTTTTCAAACAATTTACTCTATTTTTCTGAGAGAATCACACAGCAGGAGAGATGAATTGCTAAGAGCCTTGGAGAACAGTCAGTTGAAAGAGCCACAAGATGGTTGCTACTACTCACAATTAGCATGATATACTTAGAAAAAGTTCTGTTAAATTGGTGGATAATCAGTGTGAAGCTGAAAATACTAATGGTGCCTCTGTTCTTTGTCTTTCTTTAACATGGCTCAGGTTAAGAGATATTTTCACCTTTCAAGGTCTAATTAAAGAGTACACAATTTAAAACGTAATAAATAAATTAAAGATATGAAGGAGAAGTACAGATATTGAGGTACTTAAGGCCTTCATTCACAATTTATTTGGCTTAAAAGTATTTTAAATAACTGTATGAACAGTTCCAACCATGTCTACCTGTTTTGTTGCAAGTAGCTCTAGTAAAGATCAAGAAAATTCTCTTTTAAGAAAACCTGGAGTGAAAGATGGAAAAATTCTCCAGAACACACAGAAGCCTTTACTCTTCCAGGCCTTGTGCAAGGCCCATATGTGCTGGGATCATAATTAGCACAAACAGTCGTCCTTGAGTTAATATATAACCAAACAAAAAAAAATTTTGAAGCCCATTACACTGTTTTAAATTATATTGATCTTATATCTATTATTCAGTTAAATACATGATACCACTGTTATTGGTTTCACAGTTAAACCAGAAAGAAGATAGATAATTCCTTCTAGATTTAATTCTGAATTAGAACTCCTTTGCAATGTGTACTTTAAAAATCTTAAAATTTTGTACATTTAATTTAAAGAAAATGATCCACATAATTTAATTTATACATTTTGTACAAATGTATAATATTTTATACATTTTTTACAAATCATGAACCAGTCAATATAAGAGCTTCCCTCCAATATGGGTAGGTGACCATTTTTATCAGTATAGAAGATGCTAAGAGAATACTAATTGCAGGAATATTCCTGGAAAATTGTAAGAATGCACCTCCTGTTAAGTTTTTTTTTCACAACTTTTCTCTGAGAAATGTGGTCTCTGAGGTAATATTCAAAATTAATTTCAAGGCCTGGTTCCTGTCTACTTATATATACATTTAAACACATTTAGTATGAAGAATGGAAGTCTCCAGATGTAACTAGCATATTGTAATAACTTTCTTTCGGAATTTAAATCTATCTATCTATCTATAGATAGATAGAAAGATATATAAATACATTTCAGATTGCATATTATTACAAACCTATCTCTTGCCCATACATTCTAATTTCATTGAAAATATTGGCTTATTAAGAAAATTTCATTTTTATATGAATTTGAAAGATTACAAAGCAGCAGTGAATGTTCAGCCAATCACAGATGCTCTATATGTAGCAAATCAGAGATTTAACTTGAAACAGCAAATGATGAAAACTTTTTATTAAACAAGATATCAGTAAGTGATTTTTTAAGAAAAAAATATTGACACCTAATAAATGAGTGGGAACACAATAGTGACTAATTTCTACATTATCCCTTTCTTTAAAAATAAAAGACAAAAGCCTCCTACTTAAAGTATTGTGCATTGGTACATTTACGCCTCAAAAGTAAAGGAATTGGAAAAGAAGCCCCCAAAATATTGGAATGTTCTGCAAATTATTTCTGATTTTTATGAACTGTAACTTGTGTAGCAGTATTCAAAGCACTGCATGTGCATCAGACATTGGCTCCCATTAACACTTGATTAAAATAATTTAAAATGCTTATTTGGAAGGGAAATCATGCCATTTTAATTCCCCTGCCATGGGCAGGAAACCTTCCACTAGACCAGGTTGTTCCAAGCCCCGTCTAGCCTGGCCTTGAACACTTCCAAGGATGGGGCAGCCACAATTTCTATGGCAATGTGTTTCAGTGCCTCACACCCACACAGTACAGAAGTGTCTGGCTATTTAAAGAAATGTTTCAATGACTCTCAAGGACAGGGAATTTACAGAATATTTTTACTCCTTCCTAATTTTTCCTGTAGTTACTACATCTTATAAGGCAAACTCAACTCTTTCCACCTCCTTTCCTTTGTGTTTTCTTCATAGAAACTCTTTATTTCAAAATAATTTGAGGCACAGCATTACAATGAAATGAAAGAGAGGGGGAAAGGTAAGTGTAAGCTAAATGTATAAATCAGTAGTGCTTACTTATTTATCACCTGCATCTGGTTAATTCTTGAACTATAACTCATATTCAGCCCAGTCATTGTCACCTGGTCAATTTCCTCTCTGGAGCAATGATTTCATGAAACAATTAAGAGTAGCTTAATTGTAGTAGATCAGCTAGTAGAAGGAATTCTGTGACTAAACCACACAGAAAAAGATTTAGAAAAGATCTGGGACATCTAGGAAAGATTTCTAGCTAAAAACTGGCACACTGGCTTAGAGGTTGGTTATGACATAAGAGCAGAACTGAAAAGGATGATATTCTAAAGAGCATAATGACATTAAATAGTTGTGTCATTAAAAGAGAAAGGATTGATGTGGGTTTTGCTGAGCTGGTTGATGAGCTTGAAAGAATTTTGCTCAGTGTAAGTTATAAATTAAAATGCAAGTAGTTTTCAATGAATAATTTTAGAACCAATTCCATCAGCATATATAAAATGTCACACACTAAACTGAAGATATTTAAAACTAGTTTTATGAATTAAAATTTATGTATTTGGTATCATATGACTCACAGTTATTTAAGAACATATGTTCCTTTATTAGAAATCAGCACTCTCCCCTCTCAAAGCTTCAAATGCAAGTGAACCCTCTACCACCAGGACAATTTAATATACAGAAAAAGCATACTTTAAATATTTGTGCAGTTGAAATTTGCATATTTAAAAGATCATGGAAATATTAATTTATATTTAGCTTGGTCTTTTTTTGCAAGCTTTTCTTCTTTTTGCTGTCATATGTCAGAGTCTCACTTTCTCTGAAGTCAATGAACCTGATCCTAAGCTAATGGTGCAATTCTCATTTAACCAGTGGGATCTGGTTAGAGTCAAATAGGATTATAATGCAAATTTCTGACAGCAGAATATGGGCTTTAATTATCTCAAGAATGTTAATTTTTAGCTCATGTAACTCCTCTCCCCACCACCAGTCCCTATTTCCTAGGCGTGTTTTAGTGCACTTAGAAGCATTTTGTCACCTTCTTCTAACTCAGAAGCAGCTCTCCTAGTTCAGGAGTGAAGTTTTTAGTAACTGGTCAGATTGTTCCCTGAAAGGGAGACGTTAAATCTTGTACACTGATGTAGTACTTTACCTCAATCAGGAGTGCTAAGAGAACCAAGAATCAGAGAATAAAAAAAAAAAAAAAAACCCTAAAAACTGGAAGAGGATAAATTGAAGGGAGATTCCTGTAAATATTTGCCAGCTGGCCATCTTGAGCACAGCTTTTTCACTGGACAGACATCATTTATGGCCATGTATTCATGGCCAACCATCCTCACAGTGCAGTCTTCTGTGCTGGCAGGTGTAAGCAGGAAGGAAACATGCCAGGAAAATAGTTTCTTGGTTATGGGGAAAGAGAGATTTGGCGTCCCCTGGTAACTAATACCCATCTTTATAAAGAAGGTGGTTCCTATGTGGGAATTCACATATGAGACAAATGTTAAAAGACATGACTAGGGCATGATTCTAGTTTACGCTGTCATTAATGTCAGGAGAGAAGTTGCCTACTAATTCACAGAAGCATCTCCTCATGGAGGAGTAGAGCCCTGTGTCAGGAGCTTCTCTAATTTTTCTCTCACATCCCTCCTGTGCAGCTGAGAGCTTGCTGGAGGCACACCTGTTACTAGCTGATAAGGACATTTCAGCTTGGGGTGGCTGCTGACAGGATGTGTAAAACTTATCCTGTATAGTGAAGCTGAATGTAAGAGTTGTCACCAAAGGATTAGTGGGAATGCTTTTTTCAGTGTTTGATTTTTTTATTGTTGTTTTTTCTTGTCTCACAGTTAAAGAGGAGCCTCACATATTATGCGGGTGTTTCAAGCATTTGGAGGGACTCTTTGACATTTAACATTATAAGGGATCCTGGTGGTGATGTAAGTTGGCCACTAAGTCTCTGGACATTGTGGTGAATATGGCCTCAAACTGGTGAGTGGGTCATTGCATAAATTTTTAGTCTTTGCCAGACGTCTGTGAATGTGCTGCAGAAGTCCTCAGGGTAGAAATGCTGGCATCAGTCCACTTGGAAAGACTCTTTAAATAAAAATAGCACATAAGAGAAAGAGAAGGTTATTCTACTTCCTTTGTAATTGGTATGGGCTCAGGGCTGTAATATCTACAGTGAAGAGAGTGATTGAAAAGCTGTTTGAGGGAAAATAACTGAAGACCATAATGCAGCATTGTTGAATAATTATGAAACACATCTTAGACTTAACCATAGAAATAATCTATTCAGTTTATAATGGAGCTTTATGTAAAGCTGTTCTCTTCCATGCCTTCAATTGGTTTGCTTTATCTTCTACATACTCTTATATGTATCACAAATGTACAGCAACTTCTTTGCCTGCCCATCATTTTATGTAAAAAAAACAGTAAAAACAAGTTGCCATTAGTGATCCCTTCAGCTACACAGTGCAAGATGTAGGAAAAAAAATAGCTGAAAGATAGAAACAAGTATTTTAAATAAAATTAAACAAAGGGTGTAAAGTATGTATGCATCACGAGAAAAATGCACTGTTGAATGATGAAAAAACATATATGAATTATAATTACTTTTTTTACATGCATTTTATTAGAATGCTGTGAATTAAATACAAAGATACAAAGCTAGATGAAATAAATCAGTTATGGAAAAATTAGTCAAGAGAAGCACTCATTAAGCAGCAAAGGTTACTGTAGTACTGTATATGTTCCAGATAAGAAAGGAATGCTTGTACAATTGAATCCCCTTGAGGAAATATGGTAGAAAGAAATTTTCTAAAAGGACACCATTCGATAAAGGTATAAGACTGAACAGTTAAGTCTTCAGAGTCCTGGAGAAAAAATTACCAAATGTAGACAGCAAAGCACCTCTGAGTATCAAAGGTGCCGAGAAACCAAGTAAACTGCATGAGAAAGAGATTTCAAATCGGTTTTAATCCTGATGGAGAGAGAATAATGAAAAGTCCTAGAGAGTATCTACCTTACTCTAGTTCCTGCCTTCGTTTGATAGAAAAAATTTCAAGGCTCTTCAACATTCAGATGCTTGACTATTCACCCACTCTCATACCAGTGGTTTTTCTATATCCAGAATCACACTGTTTTTGCATGTGGAAATTCTGTCAGGAAAAGGTTGTGATGCCCCTGTACTTGAAAGAAATGCAAAAGTAAAAAGATGCTCAGAAATTCATGTGTATGTGTGCTAATATATGTATATGATAATACGCTTTCCTCATGGAAATGAAGTTCTTGCAATAAAGGACGATCTTATTTGTAGAGCCCTGAATCAGGATCTTAATTCAGGGGCAAATCTTTATAAGCTTTCAATCTCATTTGTGCTGAGATGACAAATGCTTATATGGCACACATAAAATAGTCATCTCAAGCAGAACTGCCTACAGAACTCACTTAAAAAGACTGAAGATCAGGTATTAATTAGTTAAAAAAGCTTTTCCCTCATGTTCTAGTTTGTTGTTTATTTCTTAGTATTGTATTTTTTCCCATAGAAGTCTATTGTTGAGTCATGGTGGCAAATGGAGTCAACAACAGTTTTCTTTTTTCAGGGCCAAACTCAGTTCTGAGAAACCTATGAAATACACTAGATTCAGAATAATCATTCTCACTTGTGTCAAAATAGCATTTTGATTACTAGAGAGCATGGGATCTTTAGCAGCAAGGAGAACAAATACTGCACAAAGAACCAGTAGTGACAAATTGCCTCATTTTTGTCTAATTGAGTAGGTATCCTCACAACGTAGCACTCAAAGGAGACAGTGAAGGTGAAGGAACCCATATGCAGCCTTCTCTTTCCTGTAATTTTGACCAATTGCTTGAAGAACTGTGAAACTCTAAATGTAGATTCTGTGCCATTAAGTGTTAGGGATCTTTCCAGCTGAATTGCACTTTCAATGCTAATGAATCAAAAAAGAAAATTTCCTCATTTGTAAATCAGTTTCAAGAAATTTAGGAATAGAACAATATGTATGTGAGAAATATGTAAAAACTAGGTTTTACCACCTGCTTACTAATACTTTGAAAAATACTCCCATTTTAGGAAATTTATACCAGTTTCAAAATGTGCTGTCAAATTTTCTTCCAGTAAGAGCAGAAATGCTGTGACAGACAGCAGAACAGTAGGCAATTTTTTGCAAAATTACTCTGATTTTGTAGAATGATGTGATAGAGATTGTTGGTATCTTTCCTCAAAACCATTTATTGATGCTTCCCTTCCTCTGAAATATGATACCTATCGCTATAAATTTTATATTCCTTGTAGTGATGAAGGCAGCTATGCAGTAGTAGCAAAGCTCAAGAAATCAGTCTTTAAGCAACAAGAGATGTACAGGAGACAAAATGTAAATTATGCATGGTATTTATTTGGTAAGAAATGGAATTAAAATATTGTTGAATGAACTTGTTAATTACCATTGAGTAAAAAGGTTGGGAATCATGTAACTTCTTGGGAAAAAAACTGTCTATCGCTTATCCCAAGATGAGAATCCCAATTCTACAAGCCCCTCGTTTTCAATTAATTGTGTTCTCTTCCCTAATGTATTAGGAAAAAAACAGCACTGGAGAAATGAAGAACACTTGAATGTAGTGTGAACAAAGTGGCTACCTAAGTCTCTGAGGAAAGAAACATGGTTTATACCTAAGCGTAACAGGAGTTTGGCTGACAAAAAAGGATTGGGAGGGGTTTGCTTCCCGGTTTTGCTCTGTCTCACAAACTGGCCTCTGCTCTGAGACCATTTCCTTTCCTTCTGACTATGATGGCTCCTTGAAGCTGGTGTTCCACTTGTGTGAATAAGATGAGCACCTCATTATCATGTAAAGATCTGATTATGTCACTGGTGGTTAGTGACAAATACAGCATGACATACTATGCTGGCTTATAAAGGCACCAAAGAAAATGTGCCCACTGGGGGTGTCCAGCCTGAAGAGAATCACACATACAGAAATATAATGAAGCTTCCAATCTCAGGAGAATGAATTAAAAAAAAAAAAAAATTGTGAAGTCAGCAGGGAAGTACGCATCAATTTCACAGTCTATGTGGAAATAATTACTTGACATTGATTTTTGGCAGACATATGTTCCTATAAAATTCATAAACTTGTGTCCATGTATTATCTTCACTTTCAGACCTTTGCTAACATGCATTCAGTGTTTGGACTTTTTACGTTCATCAACTAGTAAAGAACTTTCAAACTACATCACTCAAGGATCTGAGAAATCAATTGAATGTGCAGATGAATCTAAGATTTCCTATTATATTTAAAATTAAATAAATGTTAAATTAAATAGAGACGGCTTTTCATAAAACACCCTGTATAGCTAGTCCAAGTCTGAATAAAATATCACCTCACATCTAAACAACAAAATTGATTTGGTGTAGAGGTAATAGCTAGAATTTTTGTGCTCTACATAAATTCAAATTAAATGAAGAGGTTTCTAATAAAGTTCAGAGGAAAAATAAAAATTTGAAAAGTGAAAGTTGGATGTATAAACTATTACTGTATAAATGAACTTGTTTGTTCCCACTTATCTTAAAATATTCTTTTTATCTTAAGATATTATTTCTTCTCCTTTGCTTTACATTTTCATTACTTGTTTTCTTAATGTATTGAACTTTGAAGAACTTTTGTGAGACTAAATCAATGTTTGTGTAAAAATTCTGTTGTTCCTACTTTTAGTCTTATTTCTTTTGAGAGATTGTTGTGAATCCTTTTATTTAGGGATTGTGGTCATCATTTGCTACTTGGAAATTCCACACAGATTTGCATCAGAAAGTTCTTTCCAACTGAAGCCCAAAGAATACTCTGTTCTGGAAATACATCTCTAACACTGGACTTACATCTCATACTTTTGAGTCAGCTGTTGTATTTCACGACAAATGTATTTTATAGACTTTCTGAAAGTATGTGACACAGTCATATTTGTATTTTTGAAGGATGCAGAAAACACCTCTAAATTTTTCAGATTAATTATTCTTCTATTAGAATTCACAGAATTTTTATGTAACAATTTGAATGCTATCTTTCATTCCCTATTAGCTTTCAGTTTGGGTCCATATATTATTCTTTGCTAAGCTTGAGAAGTGCTATTTAATATTTTTGGTATGTTCTGATTTACAAATGTATCCATTTAGGGTAGTGGGTAGTAAGAATTAACTGTACAATATAATATACCATTAAGAAAATAATCCAGGGTCTCATAGTCCTTTAAAAGCCATTGTCTGAAGGTAATAATATGATGAATAGAATTAATATTGTGAAGACCAGCCAATACAAAGTCCTTACAGCTGCTATATTAAATATTCTATTACTTCTCTAGGTCAATGTAAGAATGGAAAATATTAATTCATTGAAGAAAATGTCTGTTATTCCTATGTGAATATAATTAATAATTTTCATAACAGTAAACATAGTTAAGAATGAAGCGGATTACCTGATAAGTCAGACGTGGCCCAAAATTTTCTAAAAGAAAGGTTGCAAGTATTTATTTGTCCACATTGAGGTATGGTGTAGTGGACCTGAGCTTGGATCTACCTCATTGATGTTTAGACATGTAACTGAGTTGTATAAATTAGCAGTATAATTACCATTCCTCCTTACTAATGCTACTTGAAAGTATTCGACCCACCTACAAAGCAATAAGAATTCTGAGTAGCCTGTACTCTGCAAAGGAAAATGGAGTGTCAGTCTCCTTAATGCAGATATTTCAGCCATGTGCATAAGCATAGATTGGAGGGAATCTGGATCCTTAATTATGGAACAATCTGTAAAATCTCCCAAAAATCTGTTATTTTCTTTTCCTATAAAGAAAAGTCTTCAATAACTAGAGGTGAAAATATGCAATTGAATTTTGGGAAGTTTAGGTCCTTGACAAATCCCATTTTGACCATATACCTCTGAGGAGTGGAAGAGAAATTTTCAGTTACACTGGAAGATGTTCAAATTATAAAATAAATGAATGTACAGAATTTTTAACTAAAATGGAAAGAATGCAGATGAAAAGCAATATAGTAGTGAAAAAATACAGTATTTTTTCATATGGATATTCATTTATCAGCATATTAAGTTACATATGGCAGTTCTTCTTTCAGTAATATTTCAACCTTAATTAACAAAAGTGTCTCTTTCCTGTCTTGTAAGAACACATTGTTTTGCTGGTTCAAGCTTTGAAATTTTAAGAATGTAAATTAGAAGAAGGGAAATTTTGAGAGATCACACTAGATCAAATAACCAAATATCCTGAGATCTGAAAAATCTTGTTCTGTCATCTGTGCAGTTCACCCATCTTGATAAAATAATGCAAAAAGAAATATTTGTTTGCAGCAATGCAACTTTTATTTCTAGATTACTGTCTATAAATGAAATGTAGTAGTCATTAATTGCAGACTTAGAGGTTTGGAAATACCAGCATACTGAGATAAAAAATGAGAATTCACTTAGAGATAAAAAATGATAATTCACTTACTTTTCCTGTCGATGATAGATAAACATTTTCAAATGTAAACCGAAATGTCTCTTTTTTCCCCTCATTTTTTACCAGTTAAAAAATACCCTCAGATGTAAGAACTGTGTGTATTTTTATCTGCTAACCTAAGTTTTAATTGTAATGCATAATTAAAATAAAAGATGCATAAGAAGTGACTTATACAGAGATTAGGTAGACTTAATATAAAGTCTCGTAAACAAGTTTATTTCTAGAATACTAACAGCATAGTAGTTGAAACTATCCAAACATATATGTGCACAACCCCTGGCTCAGCTGTTGAACTGAATGATCTTAATGCCTTAAATGCAAACCCAAAGGAAACGTATTCTGTAGTCTGAACCACAGCTTTTTGCCTCATTTGAGGAATAAATTACACATACATTTTCAGAGATTGTTTTGAACTATTATGTAATACATATTCATTATGTGGTCATTTTCTTGGTTATAAATTGATGCTAGCTTTCCCACATCTTATTTCTTCTAAAACTGACATCTTATCTTTCTCAGTTGTCCTTGTAAATGAACAGGTAGCAGTGCATTATATAAAATGACTGATACATATGTAAGATAAATAATAGTCCTTTCATTGTTGTTGCTGTTGTTGTATGTGGAACAAGAGATGATTTTTTAATATGGAAACACTTCTGTTTCAAAATAATTACCATAGGATTCCAGAAAGTTTCTCTTATCAGAGCTATACTGGAATACAGCTGGGATTTTTTTCAATAGGACAATCACAATATAGCATCATTGACAGAAAAATATTTTCGAAAGAGAATCTTTTGTTAAAGTCTAAGTAACAGACAGCTACCCCAAAGTAGCCAATAGCCAGTGCAAGATGTGAGGGAAATGTGAAAGCTGGGACCTGTTCATGTTGTCTTGGTTTAGGGCAAATTTGGGAGAAAACCTTTAAAGGAGTTCTTCTAGGAAGTAGATTTAAGTAGCCACTCCCCCAACTGGTTTGGAAAAAGATTTTGGAGAAAAGTGGAAAAAACCTGTTTATTTAACAGGCAAAGCATTCACCAGCACCAAAAACCAACCAACCAAACAAACAAACAAACAAAAAACAAACAAAAAAACCCAAAAGAAACCCAAAAAAACCAAAAACAAAACAAAAAAAAAACCCCAAAGCAAACAACAACAACAAAAAAAAAAAAAAAAAAAAAAAAAAAAAAAACAAAAAAAAAAACCACAAAAAACCCCAAACCAATATTAAACAATAAAACTTCTTGCCGCTTTGAAGAGATGACAAACTCACAAAGTCCCCTTGGTGGACTGTGGCTCAGCTCACTCAGTCTCCTACCAGTCCGTCTGGCACTGGAAATGCTGGTTAGGCCCTGGTGGGCCACAGATACAAGCTGCCAGTGCTCTGTTGGGTGTTCATTCCAGAGCAGGTTTAAACAGTTCCAAGAAAAAGAAAAACCACAGTCCAGGGAACTTCTCTGCCTCAGCTAGCTAAAACTCTCTAAAAGCAAATGAAAGCTCTCTCCTGCCATCTGTCTGCGCTGCAGACAACACAGTCCAGGAGCAGGAATGTGGAGGCGTGCAGTTTCTGATAACAAACTGCACTTTTTCTCTCCCCTCCTTCGCTTTCAGAACAAATCTTAAAGGCTAAACAGACAAATGGGGATACAAGCATCATAAAGTCACCCCAAGACACATATGCAGCTCAGTTCTCTTGCCAGTAGCTACAGAACTATTACTTTCATCTGCTATAATTGCAACATTTTAATTTGGTAATATCTGTTTAATCATATTTTAAAAATAGTAGGTCCAAAATCAAAAACAAAAATCCAAAAAGACCAAACCAACAACAAAAACATTCAATCCCCCAACCCATCAAAAAACCCCAAACCCAACCAACCATCCAAACAACCAAACAAAAAAGAGTGGAATCCTGTCATGTTCATGGGGGCAAAGTAACTACTACAGATGATATATTCACAAAACAATATCTCTGGAATAAGTTTTATAGGGCTTTGTTTCCTAGTCAGGTAACAACCAGGAAATCTAATAAAGTCCTCTTTTAATGCATTAAATCTTGCTGGGTGAGGTTCTCAGCCAATCATACAATTTGTGTCAGAGTTCATAACTACAGCAAAACACAATCATTTTATTAGCCGCCACTGCAGGTTTTTCAAGAAGCTGCAATAACAAGTGGAAAACAGAATCAAGGGAAAGAGGTTGCGATGAGATTGGCTGGTTGAGATGAATTTGGGTTCCTAAGCAAGGGGCAGGAAAACAAGCCTGTGTGTGCAGAGTTATGATGGAACAGCACACAGGTGTTCCTGGCTGTGGCAGTGCTCTGTCATAGGAGATGGCTTACTTATGTCCAAGAGGTCAGCGTGCAAGGATTTGCACACTTGTAATATGGGACAAATAAACTTTGTGCTCTGCAAATGTCCTCTGATGTGCAACTTTTTATTTTTCCTCACTGCCACATGCTTGAGTGGGCGCTACATCTTACTCAGACCAAAATGAAAAAAATCTGTATTGCTGTCCTGCTATGAAGAGAAACACCCTCAAAATTATGGTTTCCAATGCAGTTTATGAGGTACATACACACATATGAATGTATGCATTATATTAATGATCCAGACTCTGCTACCAGAACAGTTTTTTTCTATTGCTCTTGTCTGAACGAGATGGCTGCTCCAGAAACAATCCTTCATGTCTAACAAACAGTGTGTGCTTAAGTTTAAGCATAAAATAATAGTACTTGAGTACTTAGGTATTTTGTTGCATAAAGATGAAGAAGCAGAGTTTATCCTTTTGTTAGATGGTATGAAACACCATTCTGTAAGGATGTAGGAGTCCAGAAATACCTCAGACAAAGCATGAATATTTCATTGCATTTTAAATCCATGTCTGATTGGCAATGGGAAAGGAGTTCTTGAAAAGCAGTCCTTAGTCACAGTCAAGTATGTAGAATATGAGTTTTGGGGTAGCTGAGGGATTAATAACTCCAGTGCACTTTGTGGACACATTCAGCAGAGTTCCATGATCTGTTGGGAGGGGAATTAAATAATCCCAAGTATTCACTTTTATTAAAAATGTAACATCTTTTTGTCTTAAAGCTTTTCTTAATTGTCTAGATTATTGTAGAGCTTAATTGCTGTGGTACACAAGCAAGTGTTTTGGAGGGTCATTCATGATGTTTATTGGAAGAGCATTTTTGTTTTTGAACCAGTGTGGGGAGTTTACCTTTGGCCTGCTGACAGACACCCACCAAGCTGTTCTCTCACTTATCCTCTTCTGCATGACAGGACGAGGAAATATGGCCAGTCTTGTGTGTCATAATAAGGACAAGGAGTTTACTCATCAATTACAGTCAGGGGCAAAACTGACAAAAATTGGGAAAGATTTTATTAATTTATTGCCAATTAACAACATATAGTAAAACATAAATACAAAAGGAAAAACACCTTTCCCCTACCTCTCCCTCCTTCCCATGTACAACTTTACTCCTGATCTTTCTACCTCTTTCCCAACAAGAAGGGCAGAGGAATGGGGAATGAAGGTTGTAAACAGTTGTTATCTCTGCCAACTCCTCCTCCTAACACCCTTTCCAACTTCCAGCATGGAGTGCCTTTCACCAGATACAGACTTTCACAAACAGCTCCAGTGTAGGTCCTCTCCGTGGGCTGCAGCTCTTAAGAATTTTTTGCAGTGAGCATGTTTCCCATAGCATACAGACCTCCTGGAACAGACTGCTCCGGAATGGCTCCTACATGGGCTCCAGTCCATGCTCCACAGCTCCTTATAGGAACCTCTTCTGCCATGGGCTCCCCATAGGCTGCAGCTTCCTTTAAGGTATATTCACCTACTTTGGTGTGGGGTCCTTCACTGGCTACAGCATGGCTGTGTGGTGATATGGCCCTGGCTAGAGGCTAGATGCTCAGCTATCTCTTGTATCCCTCCATTCCTCAGAAGGACAGGAGGTGAAAGCAAGATGGAAAAAACCACATGGTGTGAAAATAAAAGTAGTTTTATGTAAGGGAAAAGCATTGGTCCTTTCCCTTTCTTGTTTTGTTATTGGGTTTTTTTTTTTTTGTTTCTTTTTGGTTTTTTTTTTGTTTTGTTTTGTTTTGTTTTTTTGTTTGTTTTTGTTGTTGTTGTTGTTGTTGTTGTTGTTTTTTGTTTTGTTTTGGTTTGGTTTTTGGTTTTTTTGAGCAGACATCAAATGGAATATCTCTTTGGACAGTTTGGGTCAGCTGTCCTGTCTGATCCTGTCCGAAGGTCTTGCTTGTGCCCAGCCTGCTGGTGAACGCGAATATTGGAGGGATTGTGCTGGTGCTGTGCTGGCAGGATACTTATGCAGAACACGCTCACTTTAGTTCCGAATTTTGTCAGTAAATTAAATGAGTGCAAGAATTTGTCTACTATCTATTTCAAACATAAATTTTAGATTTTGGAAGTGAATTCCTGCAATAGGTTATGAACATACTTCAGACACTGTTATTTAATAAGAAGACTAATTTTTATTTACTGCATTTATTTCAAAAATAATAATACGATTTTCACATGATGGATGATCACATAATGTATATTGAGTGATTAGCGATGCAGGCAGTAGTGATGTTTTATATGGCAAATATAGAACGAGCTATATTTTTTAAAATATATTTTTTATATTTTTTTAACATTGCTCAACTACCATCCACATAACATCTACACAATCTCAAAAAATTCTTAACTGAAACCTCAAAAAAAGAATGGCTTCTTATTTTTGGAGTTTTATATTCTGTTACAATTGTCCATCATTTTTAAAATGTTTAATTATACAAAGAAGAAACAAAGTAGTACTTTGGAAGAACATTATCAGCTTGGAAATTTAATGATTTGGAATTACTGTGCGTGCTTCAAAGCATAATAGTAGTTAAATGAGCTTGCCTAATCTTTCTTCCCAAACTGTTAAAGATGGAAATCATTGGTTTACATATTCAAATGATTGGGAAAGAGATCAAAACCCAGGCATATTCCCTGATGGAAAACACTAAGTTAAATTCCTTTGGCTGACATCCCATCTTGATTTTAGTGGAAGACTCTGAAAACAAAAGCAATTTTAAAGAACAGGAACAACTTAAAGAGTGACAATTCACAGCCTTCTCTTTTGAGAAACAGCCCATTTTCATTGTATTCATTTTTATTTATATTAAAATTGAACAACTATGCAAAAAAACTCCTACAATAGAAGATGTTTTTCTTTAAAGCAGCTAGTGAGGTTTTTCAAGAGCTCTTTTTACACAGTCTAGAAAAGGATTAGGAAAAGTAAATCTTTTAGAAACAATAATGTAGGAAAATGCAGAGATGAAATAAGTATGGAATGAAACAAGGGCCTGTGTTGCACAATACCACTTTTGCATTAAAAAGATCATTACACTGAAAAGAAACAGTGGAGCTACTGACTTCATTTGGGTTGGTTGTATGTCTATTATTGAGAATGGGGTTTTTTTGGCTGAATTGTGCCTGGAATGTTGATTTTTTTTTTTGTGTGTGTGTGTGGGGTTTTTTTTTTTTTGGTTTTTTTTTTTTTTTGGGGGTTTTTTTTTTTTTGGTTTTTTTTTTTTTTTGGGGGTTTTTTTTTTTTTGGTTTTTTTTTTTTTTTGGGGGTTTTTTTTTTTTTGGTTTTTTTTTTTTTTTGGGGGTTTTTTTTTTTTTGGTTTTTTTTTTTTTTTGGGGGTTTTTTTTTTTTTGGTTTTTTTTTTTTTTTGGGGGTTTTTTTTTTTTTGGTTTTTTTTTTTTTTTGTTGTTTGTTTGGGTTTTTTTTTCTTTTTTGTGGTGTTTTTTGTTTTGGTTGGTTTTTTAATTTTGTTTGTGGGTTATTTTTGGTGGTAACCTATATTTAAAATATAGTCTGCACTAATTGCTTCATTAAAATAATAGAATGTTGGAAAGCGCCAGCTCTACAGAGATGGGGCAACTGAGAGGTGTTTTAAAAGAGTTTATTCCATTATCATCTCATAGAAGATGTAAAGTTTTACATCTCTTTACATAAGAGATGTAAAACTCAATAGCATTCTATCAGAAGCTAACCTATTTCCTGTTACAATACCTTATAAATGTTTTTCAGCCTATTAACTTTTGTCACACAATGCTGCTAGTATTTCTAACACCAATCACCTATTATTATACCCCAAGTGGTCTTGCTACAATGCATCATTTACAGTTCTAATTCTCTAAAATATCTGGTCTTTTTGCAAGGCCATCTTTTGACACTTGTTTCTAGTTCAATCTCTCTCTCAACAATGTCATCTCTATTCCATGGCCTTCCTAAGTCAGCACACCTTATCTCAGAGTTTGCATACAGATGTACAATACTGTGTGAGCTTTCAGTCAAGTTTTGATAATCCTTTACAAATCCATTTCTCACAACAGAAGTAGTATGGAAAGATGCAAAAGATATGCTTAATGGCTCCTTTTTCCCTTGTTTACTTCTATCTATTACACTACTAGGGAGAATTTACATATATGAGAGTTGAGAAATTATTTTGACCCTTAAAAAGTTTGATTGGAAGAACAAATGAGATTTTTACACAAACATTACTTGGAAGGGCTAGTTTTGCAGTCAGTGTACGTTAATTATTGTACTTTATTTTGCCCATAAGGGCAAAAGGGAAGAGCTACCAATGTCTTTTACCTGTACTTCTGTAAGTAGAAAGAAGTCTACTTCTGCCTCCCATAACATTTTTACTTCTAAATTGCAGAAATATGGATCCGATGGATGAACTGTTAGATTAATAAGGCTTTGGCTGGATGTCTGTGTCCAAAGTGGAAACCAGTAATAAGTGGTATCTCTCAAGGGTCTGCATTGGCACCACAATTATTTAATATCTTCATCAACAACATGGACAGTGTAATTGAGTGTACCCTGAGCAAGTCTGCAGATTACATCAAGATGAGTGGTACAATGAGATACCAGAGGGAGGGGATGCCATCCAGAGTGACCTGGGCAGGGTTGAGGAGTGGGCCTGTGGAAACCTCATGGAGTTCAATAAGACCATGGACAAGGCTGGGGCAATCCCCAGTATCAACACAGGGAGGTGAATGTATTGAGACAGCAACACTGAAGAGAAGGACTTGGGGACACTAGTGTTTGAAAAGTGGATGGGATTCAGCAATGTGCATTTGCAGCTCAGAAACCCAACCATATCCTGAGCTACTTCAAAAGAGTGACCAGCATTTTGAGGGAGATGATTCTCCCACTGCATTGTGGAGGTTGGACTAGATGATCTTGGAATGTCCCCTCCAACTCAAACAGTTCCATGGCTCTATAGTACTGTGATTCTCTGATTAATTACTTGCTGTGCATACAGAATTTTCATCTGCTGTGGCACATGAGATAGAGGGAGAAAACCCAATGAACACATTAATGCAGCATTTAGGTTTAGATTCCTCTCCACCCTACCCACCCTGCTAAACCTAAGCTTAGGAAGGGACAGAAAAGAAAAGGGCAGAATTGCACAAAAATACCTTGCTGTGTTTCTTAACACTTCAGACCTCAAATGGTTGATAGGAAGTTGATTTCATCTGTGGGATGAGCCTGGTAAATTTTGCAAAATTATACTAATTAGAATTACATGAATAAGAGGCAAATTTGAACCAATATTGTAAGTTCAATTTAAAATTAAAGGTTAAAAAACATGCTGTTTTATTCTGATGGATTATATGTTCTTGTTTAATAAAATTTTTTCTCATGTTTCTTAGGTAGACTAAGGCATTTTTATCTATGTCCCACAGTGAATTCTAATGAGGCATTCTGTGCACATAGGGCCTGATTTTATTTGTGCATCATCCCTGCTAATAACAGCATCTAATGAAGACATTAATTAAATGTCCATAATGTTAATGGAAAATTCTAGTAGACCTCCATCGTACTCTCCCTGGTAGTTTAGCATTGCACAACTCTACTAACAAACATCTCAGAAGTTGTTACTGAAAAGAATACTGTGCAACTAAAATTGTCCATTATTCAAGATGAAGAACAATGTTCTGTTACATTAGTTTTTCAATTGTCCTGAATTATCGATGACTGAGATATTTGTAAGATTTCTGTTGTTAGTTGTTACAGTTGTGATAGTGTATGTATAGTTGTTATTGTGTGACTGGCTAACAGGATTCCTTTATAGGTGAAAAGAAACACATTAATTGTTAGAAAGTAAATTTAAATTATATGACAGTATATTTATTTGACAAAAAAAAAAAACAAAAAAACAAAAAAAACCCAAAAAAAAAAAAAAAAAAAAAAACAAAAAAAAAAAAAAAAAAAAAAAAAACAAAAAAAAAAAAAAAAAAAAAAAAACCAAAAAAAAAAAACCAAACAAAAAAACAACCCAGTCTTTAGCAATCTGGAAATAAGTAAGATTTATTTCTCAAAAAATTTTTTCTAAATCTGATGTTACATTTAGACTCGTTACAGTACAAGTCTGAGCTACCAAAATATATTAATGAATTAAGGTATTGTTTGTGCTGGTATTAAGATTAGATATGTGTTATACCTGAAGGTAGTTCAATATTGCCACATATGCTGGTAGGAGTGGAATTTTAATTTGAAATTTATTTATACAAATATTGAAAGAAACTGAATGTTGCAATTGGTTATACAGAAACACATTATGAGGAAGTAGGAATACAGCATGACTGAAGAAAATAACTTTTTTACAAGAAAAGTATTAGAAAAACCCTCTAGCAACATAAAAAAATTAGGAAGGCAAGATAGGAAGGGAAGTCCCAGGATGGGAAGTTTAGAAAGGGAAGGGAAGGGAAGGGAAGGGAAGGGAAGGGAAGGGAAGGGAAGGGAAGGGAAGGGAAGGGAAGGCTCTTGGAATGAATTTAGATACTTACTAAAAGAAAAAAAAGTCTTTTTTATCTGAAAAATACTTGGACAGTCATCAGAAGTAATTTTTAGTACATTTAATGCAAAGTAAGAAAACAAGCAAGAAGGTCTTTAATTTTGTCCTTATGCTGTTTGTAAATTTCTGTCTGGACACAGAGGAAATTAACTTTATATTACTACCACTGTAGTATCCCATGAACTCTCTCTTCTTAGTCAATTCCCAAGCCCACTGCCCTGGCAATGGCAGTGACTCTATCTAACATAGATTTAGTCCTCCTGGGAAAAGACAGACTCCCACATAGACTTCTGTTACGCAACTTCCCCTGGTTGTTTCCCCTTTCCCTGTCCCCTCACTGGCTTGCTACCACTGGTGGCTGCTCCCCATTCCCTGGAGACAAATCCCCTCTGCCCTGCCCTTAGCTCTGCCCCCACCCCTTCCCCTTCTTAAGCTGCCTGCTCCGCATGGTTCTCTTTTCTCACTGGGTTCCCTTCAGTGATATACTTTGCTGAAATAAAGCCTTGCAAAAAGGAGCGTTTATAGCCTCTCTTGCTGAGCCAGCTGTGGTGAGTATTGTGTTGGATTTGACTGCGTTGCCTAAATGTTAACCTAACCTGCTTTTCTACAGGAGAGGTTTCTTGGGAACAGATAATAGGCAGCAGCACCCACCATCCAACTCCCTCATTTTTATACCACAGTGACTGAACACAGCTGAACTGACATAGCAGGTTATCACTCTGCATTTCACAAAATAAAACTTGTGAAGAACTGCACTAACATACTTCATAATCTGTTTTTACTGTACTGAAAGTATCACTGACATACTCAACTATATGACTCATGTCATATATTTACCTGCTCTACTTACACTACTGCAGCTATTTTTGTTCTTCTCCCTCCTTCTTTTATTGTAAATAATTAAAGGGGGTCTTATTTTAATTACATTTTTAGGGATATCTCACCTACAGCTTCAAGAGACACTTTGTTGGCAATTTAAATGAAAGTTGGGATCACAAGAGAAAATATGCAAAACTTCTCATAAACATACCCTTGATGCAAAAGAAAACTGTATCACGTGCTAGAATGTTATTGATGATATATAGGTGTATTAAAGACAACACAAAATGTCCATTTCAGATCAGGTTTATTTAAGGTCTGAAAAACTGTCCATATTTAAGTTATCGCTCTGTTCCTCTGAGTCATAAAGAAGAATTCAAAAGTTTCAAATATTTTCCTTATCTATGTTGCTGCTTTGTGAGCTTTATATTCCTAGGCCATAACAGTTTCCCAGTTGCCAAGGATTGTTGTCGTTCCACCATCAGCCATTGCCAGTTCCTGGAAAGTATCTTACTGTCATAGATCATACATTAAAATTTTGAGATGTGGATAATTTCCATCTTTCTTGGAAAAATAATAATGGTGTCATCTTCAAACATTACTCTCTGGAGCAGAAAAAAAACCCTCAAGCAACCCTCTCTTGTTCATGTTATTGTATGGCCATGCTGAAATTTTAGTGCTATCCTCATTTGCAGGCCATCTTGATTTACTCTCAAAATTACTGAAATTTCTACAGGGCTTTCAAGTTATTTTTAAACCACCAAATAATATTTTCTTTTATCTTAGTTTAACATTAGGTAAATACTATTAATTGCTGTGGACAGAGGAAGAAAACTGTCATTTTAATATCCACTAGGAATCACCAGACACTAAAATTCCACTTTGACTTCAATTGTATGCCAAGTTGAGTAGTTAAATAATTTTTCATAATCTCTTAAGGCATACAAAGAAAGTTTTCTAAATTATTTGCAGGTAGAATAATTCTGATTAATTTGCTGGCATTGTTCTGACAGTCCTCACTATCCAAAAGTTAAAGGTATGTCTCCTTACACTCATCACAAATAAAACAACAAGCATTTCAAACTGCTCTCCAAAAATTCAGTCAGACGAAGAAGACTGCCCTCAGGATGCTATTCCAATAATGGGATTATTTGAAGAACATTTCTACTGAAAAAAAAAAAAAAAGAAAAAAGATAAGAAACAGTCTTCACATTTTGAAATTCCTTTTCCAACTACTTTCTTCCTTACAGGACCCCTGTACATTCACACCAAACAAGAGAAAGGTTCACAATGCTTCTCTGAAGAACTGGTGTAATAAAATTCTGTCTTATCGTGCTCATCTGAACAACAGAGAAGTTTTTCAAAGGGCACTGTCAGGTTTTATGAGCTGGAGCAGAAACTGTGCTCTAGTTAACATCTGACACGATGTGTTACCTGTATACCATCTCTCTGAACTTCACAGTCCACAGGATCTGAACAGTATCTATGCTTTAAAGATATTAAAGTCTCAATGGTTTTAATTTGCAGCATCCAGTGATTCTTAGGTTTGTTCATTTGTTTGTTTGTTTGTTTTTCATCTGACCTCTGTCAGGCTGTGATCTTTAGCTTTAGATTCCTGAGAATTCCAGCCATACAGATTTCTGTGTAAACTACGTTGTCAAGTTCATATTTTCTGAAAAATCCCTTCGCCCAGGATTTTTCTCCTGGGAAGCTGAGAAGCCTCAGAGAAAAAGGAAAACAATAATTATGTCATTTGCTTCTCCTGTGTTTTACTCCTTTGGAATGTATTTGGAGATTGTTTATCCAACAAGTGATTGTTTCATTGGTTTCTGTTGTGAGTTGTTTTGACTCAATGGCCAATTGGGGCCAAGTTGTGTTGGGACTATGGAGAGAGTCATGAGTTTTCATTATTATCTTTTCAGCCTTCTGTAAGTATCCTTTCTGTATTCTTTAGTACAGTACAGGATTCTTTAATATAATATATTATCATAAAATAATAAATTAGCCTTCTGAGAACATGGAGTCAGATTCATCATTCCTTCCTTTGTCTGGGAGCCCAGCAAATACAATACTAGGTCTACTATGTGTGTAGTCTATGAGTTCTAAATTTAGCAAAATTTGCAAATGATACTCAATTGTAGCAATGGGAAACAAAGGGACAGGGACCTCCTTTTGTATCCCAAGATAACTTTATTGTAGAAATCATTTTTATACTTTTAATTTCAACCAGACAAAACCAGAAATTCACAGAAGAAGGGCACCCATTATCTGGCTCAGCTGCAGTGTTGCTAGCTGTGCATACCATAACCCAGTCAGCTTCCTGTTCATATGCTATCCATGCGTTCCTCACTCATTACTGCCTCTCACCCCACAATCAGCTTTAACAAATAGAACCCCATATTCCACACTCAATCGATTTTTTATATTTTCATTTCCTTAATGGACAAAAGTTTTGGAAATTATGTTTTTGTAATAATACTGACCTTTCTATTAGATGACTGAGTGGAATATTTTTGTTCTAGCTTCTAATTTTTTTTATTTTTAAACTTTTTTCCATTAAATTTCCCTTGGGATTAATTTGGTTTTTAACGTTCTCTTTATTTCATTTCAGCTGTTTTATTCTCAGGCCTGCTGCTTTGCTGAAATATTTATGGATAGTTCTTTGTGAGAATGGTAATCTAGATAAAATTTATCAAAGAACTGGTTTGTGCAGAAGTCTTGGGAAGGATCTATGACTGAAATGGAAAAAACTCCAAGATGCAGAGCTAATGAAGAACAAGTCATGCTGTTCTTCTGGGTAAGAAACTCTGAAGTGTTAACCCTGTGTCAGAGCCCAGTAATAACTACCATTTAATGGGATTTGCTCTGCCTACAATTTACAGGGTTAGACTGAACATCTGACACAAGATCCAATATGTAGAAAAGGTACTATTTATCAAGAAATTAAGTAGTTAGAAAAATCAGTATTCTGATGCTTTAAAAAGAGGAAAGTATAATGAAGTTTATTTTTAACCTGCGGCTAATATAGCCTTACTTGTTAGAATAGCCTATTAGCTCTCTGTGGCAGAAGAAAGTGTGCCATAATCTGACAGACTATTTAACGCATCTAGGAATTTTCAGACTGTTATTTAAACGTAAGACAAACTGGAAAAAGAAATAGTATTGTATCCTTTTCTTATTTTCATCATGTATAGAACAGAATTTTCAAGTCCTATAATCTGCACGATATCTCTCTAGATACAGAAATTAATTTCAGAAATTCCCATTAATTGACTGATTTTTTTATGTCATTAAAATTAAATTTTAAAACTAGGTAGTCTTGAAAATAATTTTCTTATTCTTGATATATATATTAACTTTTATCTGGTAACTAATATTTGTGAAAAAAATGATATAAACAATTACATGTTACTCTAAATTTCAGGGAAGACTCATATGCTTTCTCAAATCCCAGTGGACAGAAAACATGTTTGTTCTATAACAAATTTAATAATTTCTGGGGGGAAAAAACCATTCCTTGTAGTAAACATTTCTATTGTTTTCCTGTGGTTTTTTTCCAGTTAATCTCCTTGGATTTTATTTGTTTGGTTTTTTAATTTGTTTTGGTTTGTTCTGTTGTCTGTTTGGTTTTGGGTTTTAGGGGGTGGCAGTGTATTTTCTTCGTATATTATTTCAGGTTTGTTTGTCAGTATTCTACTTATTTAGGAAATGAAATGTACATTCAAAAATTCAAATTTTTTCTTTGTGTTTTGATTGTTGATGTTCCTGCTTTGAAAATATTTAAAAGAAATTTACTGATAATTTAAGACTTTATACAAAATATTCTCAAATTGGAAATGTATTGATTATTTTGTAATGTGGGAAACAAGTACGTTAGTTTTTAAATCAGCTTTTATGAAATCTATTTATTAATCATATTTTGCAATAGTTTTTTTCATCTGAGAATTATTGTCTGTCAGTCAAATAAAATCCAGCAAAACCCCAGCATCTTTCAAAACAGCTCTACATCGCATAAAGGTCAATGGAATTAAGATTATGGACAATAATTAAGAAAAATGGTAACTTGAGAAAGTAATATTTTTTTCCCTCTGCTCATTTGGACTGAGGTCTACAGCTGCTTCTCTCTGTGTGCTCTCTGCTTCCTGACAAAATAAGGCACCAACATTTTTCTCTGAGTGCAGATTCACTTCATCGTCATTGTGACATTTAAAAGGCAATAACCATTTTTAAAATGGCATTTAAACAAATAGCAAACCTGATCTCATGTTGAGAACAATAGATTAAAAAAGAGCCTCTATTAGAGAAAATTTGAAGCTATAAACTCTAGCAATGAACAAAAAAATCAAAGATTGTATAAAAGAGTAATTTTTAGTGAAAAATTTAATATGTAAATTTATTTGCTGTCTAGAAGAAAAAGAAAATACGGTGTGCTTGTATGAATTGGAATGAATGTAGAAATTAAAGGAGACACACAGAGTATATTTCTTCAAGGATTTACACAATTAAATCTGGTAGAAGATCAGGGGAATAAAATTCAGCAGTAATACCAAAAAAAGAAAATTGAAAGAAGCTGCAATGTAATCTAACTTGGGCCACAAAATACTCTTGGTGATTTGTGTTTACTAAATAGTGCAGCTACACAGAAAACGTAAGAGTGCTTACTTGACTTCACTCATATTCCATACTTTATTACCATTGTCTTCATCTGAATACCACACAAAGTGTGGTCTTCCTTCAGTGAGAATTTTTGTCCTTCATGGTTTGTTTCTATACTAACTGATTCACAGCACTCCTATAAATGAAACCCATCCTAAATTATCTTTCATATTTACTTTTTTCCTCTACTTTAGAGCAGAGTAGATCCAAAAGCACTTTTTGGTATGAAAAATTTTGTAAGATACTTTGAAATATTTCCAAATTCTTGTCCTCATTTTCAGGTTTTTAATTATTTTTTAAATTATTTTTTTAATAATTTTTAAAATAATTTTTTTCTTTATTAATTTTATTTTTTAAGGCACAAGAAAAACAGTAAGTTAAATTAGAAAGCATGTACGTGGGTGGATTTATTTAAGATAGCATATGCAGAAAAAGACAAACTAGACCCTAATACATGAAGAAGATGCATTTTACAAACAAGTGAAAATATCAGAGCATGGCAGGAGGTCCCACTTAAGGAAAACAGTTTCTCTTTTCTGAGTTTTTTGCCTGATGGTGCTGCCTCTTTAAACATCAAGACTGTATTAATCACAGGAAAGAGTACAGGTTGACGATCAAGTCTGCAAGTTCCTCTGTGGTGACTTCCCATAAAAGATGTCCCCCTTATCCAAATAATTCAGGGGTGAAAAATATTACAGATGTTCAATTTATGTGAATGCTTGCTCCCTGTTTATTAACTCATCAATCTTGTGAGAAATAAAAGTACCAAACAGGCAAGTGCTTTTCTTATCCAGGCAGTTCAACAGAGTCTAAAAGTAATCAATACCTATAATTACTAAATCCTTCCAGGATATTTTAACCCTTCTTTAGTAGTCTACTTCCACATCTTACTGATTGATCAAATCCAAAGCTAATTAGAAAAATGAAATTTTAATTACTGCACTGACACCTTTCATATATTTATCAGTCTTATTATAATTGGTTCTGTCATAATGGCAGACTATTTTTTTCCTTTTTTAATTTGATTAATTACTAGAGCTTGCTCAGTAAAAAAGCATGAGTAGAGCAGATAAGCATAAAATATGCAGAGATGCCCTGAGAGTGAACAGATCATTTTTTGCCATGCAAGGTTTTTTTTTTCAAGTTTGATTTTGATTTACGTACATTTATCTGTGTGCGTTTGTGTTCACACAATTTTACAAAAAATCAGAAATATTTATGAGCAACACAGATTTTTAAAGTTTCAAGTCTCAATGTAACATTTCTGAGAATATTCAAAATGAAAAAAATTTATTTCATCCCCATTTTGCTAAATTTCTCACAAAAAATTATTTTTCTTAAGAAGCATCCTTGGAAAAAAAGATTAATTTTTTTCCGGTTCACTTACACTATCTGATCAAAGTAGTCTTGTGTTTCATCTCTAAACTGTGGGAAAGGAGAATCCAGATTCCTTTTGAAGATCACTCTTGAAAATGTTATACATAATTTCAACAAGTTTAAAGTTGGATTTTAGTCTGAATAATTACCAGCTAAAAGTATATTTAAATAAATTATTGCAGATATTACATTAGGTAGAGTAATAATTTAGTCCCTTCAAATTAAACATACAAACACTGTGAGTGGCTTACCACGGACATATGCGAAGTTTAAGTGTGGCACCAGACCTCTGGATGAAAAAGAAATTGTTGTTTTCCAAAGATGATGCCTCTTTCATGGTATTCTTATTTTCTGGGGTGACTTATGCTCATGGAGTTTTGGGTAAAAAATTTTTTCAGCACAGATAATTTATATTAGGAGTTAATACCAATGTGGGTTTTGAGTCATAACTTTTTTTAAGAATTTTATTTGTCTGATTAATCCAGCTATTTCTGTATATAGAATAACAAACTTCATAAAGGCTTTTTTAGAAATTGTATTAGCATGTTTTACAATTTTTTAAGAAACAAATGTACAATAGGAACACTTTATAACTTGAAGTCAGCGGAGGGCCAAATCAATGGACTGGGAAACTTCTGACTATTTTATCACAAATAACATGATTTTCTTCATTCACAACATAATCAACCTATTATCCAGTGGAGAAATTATTAAAAGAGTATTTTCATATATATTATGGAAAACCAGAAAGAATACTTACTGGCTAAAATGCTACTGCCAAAGAGCAAATATTTAAGGTTGTTGTTAGAAATACTAGAAATCTATCAGTTTCTAAGATCATGGCTTTGACCAAAATGTCATTCCTACCAGCTACTATCCAAAACCTGTATATTGGAGATGTCAAACTGACCCACTGAGATCGAAGATTTGTTGGTGTTTTTATGTAGAGCCCTGCTGTGAGTAGAATTACTTATTTTATATTGAATTATATTTTCAGTGGCAATCTTAGGTATGGTTGAAGGCTTCTGTTAAAGTTGTTGTTTTCCTATCTCTGCATATAACTTTAAAGTTCCTATGAATGGAAAAACAATTATTTTTTTATGCCTTACTCTAATCTTTCCACATTTGACAAATGTTTCTCTATCTGCAATTTCACACACTTTATGTTTCTGGCAGATTCTATATTAATAATGCTGTACATTTTTTAGTTAGTACTTGTAAGACTTTTTTTTTTTATGTTATAAAATTAGTCAGGTATTGTGATATTGTGTCTAGTGGTCCATACAGAACTTCATTCCCCTTTATATTATGGTGTGTTTATGTTTATTTCATATGTAAAATATTTAACACATAAAAATATTCACCAAATTATATTGTAGGTTTCTTTCTGGTCCAAAATACTTCTCAAGATGTAATTTGGTAATCTAATTCAGAAGCCAATTAAAAATAAATATACTGAACGTTGAAGAACAAAACATTTAAAGTTGACCCCATCTATTTTTACAAGTTTTTATTTTGGAAATCTTTATTGAAAAACCTAGGACAGTTGTCTTGATGTCACAGACAGAACAATTTTTTCTTAATTTTTTGTAAAATATGTACATACAGGAAGATAGCAAGTAGGTCAGATAAGTAAGATGAGATTGTGGAAGTTTTCATCACACATATATATATTTCAAAAATACAAGACTCTCTGCCTGTCTTTTGACTTAAAGTTACTTTTTTTTCATTCCTTAAGTAAAATGTTAAGGGTTGAAATTGGTTTCCAAATGATCTTTAAATTAAGGATTCTATCTGGCTTTTTTTCAGGTGCATACAAGCTCTATAACCAAAAAAACTGTGTTGGTCTAGGACAAATGAGATTATTTTATTTTTAGTGAAATGAACAAGCTGTGGAAAAAAAAAAAGATCATCCAATGTTACACAGCAGCTGCCAGTTTGGAGAATTTCTATAAATGTCAATAGATGTATATAAGCCATTTCTCATGGTGATAGCACTGTCACTGAAGACAGACCAGCTTAAAGGTATGCATGGGGACTTAAAATCACATGGAGTGAAACTAACTTAAGCTCGGTCTCACAAACTTGGAGTCACTGTTTCAATGCAAGGGAAATTTCAGCCTATATGTGTGTGCTTCCATACATATATATGCACGTTGTGTTTCAGAGTTTATCCTGAGAGTCAAAGCTTAAAGTCAGAATAGAATATCAGGGACTTTCATGTTATTTATTTAGAACTTATCTGCATTATATAGGAAGAAGTTTAAAGCCAGAGGGAAATCAAGACAGAGTTCTGTGTTTGTCTGAAATAACCTTTCTGTTTTCACTAATCTCAGAAGATAGTTATCAGTGTAGAGCCTATTAGGAAGCTCAGAATTAAAGTTTGTAGCTGGAGTTGCAGCACATTAAATATAAGGATTCAGAGAGGGTCTTAGAAGCAAAATTAAAATATTGAAATAGTTTTCTGTTAATGTTTCCACTACTCTCTTTACAGGTCTTTTCATTTCTTTTTGTCACATTAAAGCTTATTTGATTACTTCTCAGGATCCAGTTCAGCCTCAGTCCTTTACATATCACAATATAGTTATGCCTTGTAAAATAGTAATTAAAATAAACTCAAGAGTTAGAAGTCTTTGTGATTTAGAGTATTTGTTTGCAAAAGGACTAACTTGTGATTTTTGTCATGTAAACAAAAATTTAGATCTGTGAAAGTTGCCTGAACTATACAATTCATGAAGAGAGATGTAGCTTGGCCATTTCTCAAATAAGTGCAACTGTCCTACTGGACAAGTATGATACACATCTGTGTCTGCAAAGCAAGGTCAATGCTCATACCAGACACCAATATCAGGCCACGTTTCAAAGTGAGCAGCTATGAAATTTGATATTAACACCTATTCACCTATTGCTCTTAGTATTAGAATTGTGTTCCAATAAATATGCCTTAAGTATGATTATAACTTATTTGCGTCTCAGAGGAGGTAGGAAAGAAAGATAACTAATGTCACTGAAGTACTCAGATGTTTTGGTGATAAATAAAACAGAAATACCTGCAAAGAAATTAGAAGTAATTCTTTATATCCTATAATCCCTCATAGAGCTGTTCTTATGTGAGATTATGTGAGACAAAAAAAAGTGGGGGGAGGAAAACAAAGACACGCAAAATATTATATTTTAGATTACATTAAGTAAAATTCTTACGCAGTTAAGCATGCGTTACAACATCTAATACAAACTTAAATGAGTATGGTTTGTTCTTCTGATTATTAACAGAAAACATATATTCCTTAATATATTTTAAGGAACAGAAAATAATACCAGCAAATCAGGTGATTCCTCTGTCGAATATGAAAAATACACATATGAGATGATTCCATTAAGATTAAAATGAATGGTTTAGACTTTTCGAAATACTCAGTAAGTTCTTTCATCTGGTACAAAGAAGCAAATGAAGTTCCCCAAATCTGTGAGGATTTGCTGCATAAATTATAGTTTACCTAGCATTTTCTCAGACCTTTCATCCACATATGCATAAAAATGTGGTAGGATTCTATCCTGTATAAAATCATAGTAAAAACTATAGGTATTTTGGGTTTTGGTTTGTAGTTTGTTGTTTTTTTTAATATTATCTTTCTATTCAAGACCCTATGGAAGAAAACTTTTAATTTGAAAAAAAAAAAAAAATTGTTTGTAGTTTTACACTTCCATTTCTGCAGGTGGCAGAAGAAATGTTCTTGTGTCAGAAGGGATAATTTGAATTAGATGCAACTAGAAACATGAATAACAGAATATAAATAAATGTTGCATGTATAATCAAGTATAAAGATGTATCAATTTGTTTCTTCAGAAGTGAGAGCGTTTTGATGTATCTCACAAGGTCACAGTAAGCAATAAGATATAAACACCTAAGTACTGTAGATTTTGATGGATTGATATCATTCCACTAACTCCAGGGCGGGGATGAGGCTAAAGTCTGCTATGAATATCCAACTAACTTGTAACAAAATTGACAGACAGTGTATTTGCCCTAAAAGAACACTTTATACCACATTTAAAAGAAAATAAGTATTTATAACCCACTACTCTCTTAAACACAGTGATCCACAAAAATTTGGTGAGATTTAAAAAAAACTATTATAGCTGCCTACTTCACTACCTTTAAAATAATTTTGTGTTTAATTAGCTCACAACTTCCTTGTCTGGGAAACAATTCAAAACCCTTGAGTGAGTGTCTTTGGATCTGAAAACCTGTTAATATTTAATGTTTCTCATTTTAACATCTTACTTTTCATATGTTCATCTATTGTATAAAAATTATTTCAAGAATTAACACTTATTTTGATTTAGCTAAACACGTATGTTGTTAATGCATTATGTTCTTAGGTGGTGAAAGGAAAGACTTATCTCTATGAACCCTTGAACTCATTAATTTACCACTTTCTTTGCAGAAATGCATTCTCTTTAGAACTGAATGCATTTCTGCAGCAGTTAGAATACTGCAATCTTTCTCTTCAAAAATATTTTGCAAGATCAGAGTCTCATAGATTTAGCTACTTTCTTTCAAATAAAAAAATAAAATCCAAATAAACAGAAAGCAAGGAAAAGGAATATAAGACACCAATATGAATACATCCTATCAAAGGTCCTTCTAAGTTATCCATTGAATCCCCATTCCTAAGGCTTATTGGATACAAAATACTTTCAACTTAAGGTGAATTGTTTTCTCACACCCCTAACAAAAAAAATTGGATATCCAAAGATGTGTCACAGACAGACACAGTCAGAAAACCATCTTCGAGAACACCTTCTTCTGACCTGCTCCCCTCTCCCTGTGTTTCTACATGTATCATTGTAATCCTAAAGGAAAATTTTGAAGAAACATGGGAATTCCCCATTCAATTCAAAGAGAATAATTCCATTTATCAGCTTCTTCCACTTGCTCCAGTATCCCCAGTTCTGCTTTCATAAATTGAGGTTACATGGATCAAAAAGGTCATTGATTGGTCTGGTCACTATCACACTGTGCTCTCCATAAGGAGATCACATGGCACTTTTCTTCATCCCATTCTATTCACCATGCTGGCACCTGAATTCACAGTTTTCCAAAGCATCCTTAAATTTCAGTTTTAAAAATCTCTAAGGCCAAATTGGCATCTGGAAAAAAAAACAGTGGCAGAGGATTGCTGTGGTTGCTAGAAATGCACTCTCAAACATGTTCAATCAGTATAAAAATTCCTTGCAAGTTTCAGTATTTTCCAGAGAACTGTAAAGCCATTATTTGTGAATGGCCAGGCACCATTCCCATCAGGCAGTTTGTGTGAGGCTACCCTTTTTGGAGGCTAAAGAAATGTAGTAGCAGAGGTGTGTTTTTCTCTGCCCTTCAACCATGCCAGATGACCAATGAATGCTCCCAGAATAATTTAATTAATTATTTATGTGTCCAGTCAGTAACACCAATATTAATACAGAATTTTAAAATTGCCACTTTGAAGAAATAGCAAAAATTTTATTTGATCCTTGATTATGATGGGAACCATGGCCAAGTCAGCATTTGGAATGACTGATAATTTTTTTTCCCTTTTTATAGTCGGCTTTCTGGTTCCTAGATTGAGTTATAGTTTATTTTGTATTGATAAAATATCACACATATTTTTAATCATTTCTAAAATTTAGTTTCTAAATGTGTCTATGTTTATTTGCAGTTTAATAAAACACACTATCATCTTTGAATCAACATGGTTCTTAAGAACCAATAATTTAAAAGTAAAATTATGCACCTTTCAAGAAAGTAAATACGCTGAAAAATAATATAATTTCTTGAGCATGTGTCACAGTAATACCATCAACATTATTGTCATTATTCATCAGCTGACATGTTAATTATACATTCCCTAAAGTTGAGTGCGATATGAAGTACAGGAAATTTAGATTAGGGTACTCTTCTGAAACTATGGAAGGTTTTGTATCTAAGGTGCTGGAGCACCTCCAAGGAGATCAAGAAGTCCATGTGTTTCAGGAGCAGCGATACGTTTGCGGCTCTTTTTTCAGGAAAAGCCGGCATACGCACCCAGAAGTATCTCTGTGTCTGCATGTTTCAATTAATGGAGTATCATTTTCATGGAGGGAGTTTGGGAGGAAAGACAAAATTCTTGATTTGTTCTTCTGTGGCAGCTGTAGCAAGAAGAATAACAAGAAGGGCAGACCTGTCCACCGACATCCACTAGAAGTGGTTTGATTATAATTTCTATTACTCCTTTTACTTATGCTCACTAGCACAAAACATGTTCAAAAAAACTGCAGGCCCTGAGAGCAAATCTTTCCCCAGTCCCATTGTCTTCATCTCTCTGACCCTCCCACCCCACTCCACATCCCAACCACTAACCAGCCTTAAATTTGAAAGAGATCAAGTGCTTAAAGAGAAATGAAAGTACTTTCTTATCATGACATTATGGTGTTAGGCTATAATCTGTACATAGATCACAATACTTTACTGACAACCAGTTCTGAAAATTCTGAAATCTTGAAAATTACTGAAAAGTTTTGTGAACTAAGTATTACAATAATCTGTTTCTGTGAGAAGAACTTTGATGATCCAGATTGTTCTCTTCCTACATGACTTCAGCTGATATTGATGTGTCACAGAATGGTTTCCTGAGTAAAAATAGACAGATTAATCACAGTGAGTCTGAGTCAGCTTATTCTTCTTGAGTTAAAGAATTCCAAACACTGACTAACCTAGGGGGGAAATGAATATATTAATATTTTAACTGAAGTTCTCCCTTTTCACCTTATCAGCATGATGATTGTTTCCCTGCTGTTGCTGCTATAATTAAAAGTTAAACAAACTCTACTTCTTTCTAAGTTTATCGGTGATATCTTAAAACATCTGAGTATATTACCCAGACAGATTAAAGAGAGATTTTCACCACAGGTGCATTTAAAACAACTTTCTTTGTTCTTTGTATATTCTATTACAGCATTTAAAAGGCCTTTTCAAGAAACAGAAGCATGAGCATTTAACTGAAAAAGCCGATGACAAACATAACATGAGCCATTGTGTGTTTTCTGCAGTTTTAGCAAGTAAGACACTTTTAAGCTAAACTACATTTTGAAAAATGAGCCAGCAAATAATTTAACAACACCTTTCATCCAGATTCATAGAAAAAAAAAAAAAGCTCTGTACATGGAATTGATAGGAAAAGACAGGCAGCTGGTTTATTAAATTTGAGCATATTTAAAAATGAAACAAGACACTTTCTCCTCAACCTAGCAGTCTTTTCCATTCTTTATTAGTTTACAGTGGAATCAAAAATCTTTCTCTGTCAGCTCTATGACAGTATTTATACAATTTAACAAGTAGTTCTGTAAAAGTCTTTGCCTTGTTATTAAATGAAACTTATTATAGACAATCTTGATTTAGAGGTATCAAACATGCCCCAGATAAGTTATCACATTGATTGGTTGATCCATAGTTAAAAATTAATGTTTCTTTTCTAGTTGATCCTCCTCTTTTGGAAAATAGGATGCTGAATTTGTTTGCTGAATTAAAGACAGCAAACAAAATGAAAGTACATACAGATCTGATCTCTCTCTAAGCAGATACTCAATGGCAAGACACCTCTTCATCCTCAATGAGAAGAGGTAAACATTTTGAGCCCACAGTTGTTGCTAGAGCTGTAATATCACTTCCTGAAATGGTATCAGATTAATATTCTCAAAAAGGTTTCTAAGTAGGTACTCCGAAGTGTAAAAAAATCCACCTAGACATATATCATACATGGCATACTCAATAGAGTGAAAAGGCCTGAAACCATAAGGCTGAGCATTTTTCATACACACTTGTAAACAAATATTTTGAAATATTTTACTTGCTACCTGGAAATTTGCTGACAACCCACACTGTTGAATGATTACATTGTCAGGTTTCTGTTCACTTCTGTATCCCTCTTTCCCAACCCTGTGTCCAGAAAATCAACTGAGTCAACTTAACACCAGGCACTTAAACACTTCATAATGCAAGTCAGAGAGAGAGGGAGTGTATAAGAAATTTATAAATGGAGACCAAAGAAAATTCAGTATGTGTCTCAATGGGGCTGAAATAATGAAAAATTAACTGATTTTTTGTGATCCACATTTCTTTTGTTTATATTTCCTTGATATACAAGACTTCTTATTTTTTCTTCATGAAATGAAAATAGAGATATATTGCCTAATAAGTGTACTTGATGTTACACAAAAATACCGAAACTCAAACTATGTTGCACCACAAAATGTTTTGTACAAGCTCAGAAAAGATTTAATTCCGGTGGCACAAGCAGTACAGAGACCACTATGCTAAGTATCTGCTAGTTTAGGCTCTTCTGTTTTGCAGGCATCTTACATAAACAGTGTCACAACATCCTCTTCTCCCTTTAGTCCTTGAATATTGTTGGAGGATTAATCAGAATTGTTATTTCCTTTGCTATGGTTTCTTTTTCTCTAAAGAATACTTTTTACATTCTGCAAATTTTGTGACAAGATTTTATAGCATGATGCAAAGAATAACATAAAGGTTAGTGTCAAACCTGGGTTACCTGTTCCAGTGCCACCCTTTCAGAAAATAACTTCTTCCCACTATCTAATCCAAATTTACTCTCTGTCAGTTTAAAGTCATTGCCCCTCATTCTATTACCCTATACATTGTGAAAAGTCCCTCTCTAGCTCTCCCATAGACCATCTTTAGCTTCTGGAAGGCTGCTGTAAGGTGTTCTTGGAGCCTTCTCTTTTCCAAGCTGAACATCCCAACACTCTCAGCCTCTCCATATATGAGAAGGGATTCACACCCTCTTGATCATCTTCTTGACCCTTCTCAGACTTGTTCTAGCACGTCCATGTCTTTCTTATACTGGGGATTCCAGAGGTTAGCACAGTGCTCCAGATAGGGCCTCACCAGTGCAGAGTAGAAGGGTAAATGCCTTCCTCAACCTCTTGCCACACTGCTTTTGGTGCATTCCTAAAGGATACTGTTCATTTTCTGGGCTATGAGTTCACACTGCTAGCTCATATTCAGTTTAATATCCACCAATACCTAAAGGCCTTCTCCGCAGGTCTGCTCTCAATGTGCTCATCACTCTCACTGTATCCATGTTGGGGATTTCCCTGAGGCAGGTACATAATGCATTTGTCCTTGTTAAACTTCATGAAGTTTGCACTGATCCAGCTCACCAGTTTGTCAAGGTACCTCTTAGCAAATTTGCTGCACTCCATCCCTTGCTCATGTCCTTGATAATGATGTTTAAAAAAATCCAATCTCAGTACCGGCCATTGAGGAATGCCACTTGATGTTGATCTCCAGTTGGATATTGAGCTGACAGCAGCTCTTTAACTGGCAATGCAGATAATTCCTTACTCACTGAGAGGTCCACTCATCAAATCCTTATCTCTCCAATTTAGAGACAAGGATGCTGTGTGTAACAGCATGCTGGCTGGGGCTGTGTTTGGTTTTGTGCTGAAAACAATGTTGATAACACATGGATGTTTTTGTTACTGCTGAGCAGGGCTTGCACAGCATCAAAGATTTTCAGCTTCTCACCCCAGAAATAATAAGGCTGGGGGTGAACAAGGAGTGAGAAGGAAACAGCTGACAGCTGACCTCAATTGACCACAGGTATTTAATACCTTATGGCATCATGCTTTGTATATAAAACTGAAGAGAGAAGAAGGAAGAGATGGGACAGTTGGAGGGATGGTATTTTGGGACTTAGTGACCCAAGTCATTGCTATGCTTGATGGAGTTATGCTTTCCTGGGGATGACTGAACAGCTGCCTCTGCATGGGAAGGGTTGAATAGATTTGCTTGTGTGCTCAGCATTTGCTTAACCTATTAAACTGTCTACCTCAACCCATGCTGCTTACAGTAAAACAACTTTTCCTCTCTGCTGTTCTTGGTTTTGTTTTTTTTTTCCCAAATGATTTGACATTTTACTATGGTGGTTTTTTTTAACTTTAAAAAACACTGTAATGCTGCACTATTCTTAAAGATGTTCAGGGATGTTTTGTATTGTTTCACAGTCTTCCTTAAAAAAAAGTTATATTTCAGAAACTAAATGGAGATTGAATGTTAACCAAAAATACAGAAGTTCAGTGACCTAATTAATAAATATTCATCTTGTGATCTCCAGAATAACATCATACACATAACCTGAATCCCCATGATAGATGAGAGTTATATTTTGCCTCTTATTGGACCCTCTGTCATCAACAAGCCTCTAAATTTTAACTGTTGTTTCTCATTCCTACATTATTCTGCAGCGATCTATTCAAATAGTAAGTGGGTAAAAATTAATGCAGGTGTTCATTCTGTGATAAATAGGTGTGATTCGTGCTGATAAAATTGAAACAGTAATTAATGTGGATATAGTAATCAATATTTGGAAGAAAACAAAATGGTTAAATGGTAAAAGCTAGGAAAGTGGAGGGGAAGGGTCCACCCCCCCATTATCTTTTGCAGATGTTCGAGGCAGGAAAAGGAGTCAGATAAAGCTTGCTAAAATTAACTGAAAGAGGGAAAACTTGGGTGGAACTCAGAAATATGTTAATTTATAAGATTTATTATATTGGCTTATATAATTTTGGTTTTGGCATATATGCTATTAGCTTGGTGCGCATGTGTAACCCAAAGGTGAAATAAAGGACACCTGAGGAAGAGGAGCGGCCTTCATCTGGACGACCCCCAAAGAGTGGTGCGACCCCCTAAAAGATGGTGGCGCATGCGCGGTGAAGATGAAGATGAGGGTGGAGACACCAGAGTGATGAATTGAAAATAGGAGGGGATGCTGATAATAGGCAGTATAAAGGGGGGAATTTTGGTTTGGCAAGCTTGTACGTGAGGTGGCAGGGGTCCCAAGGCCTTCGCACTCCGTACCCCATGGTAATTTTGCTTATGCGTCATTACCCGAACCAAACTATATTTTATTATAACCAAATTACACTGCCAATTTATTAAATGTATTCAATTTTATATATTTTAAACTATTTCATTTAAATTTCATTAAAATTATTATTACATTTAATTTTGTTTGGCCTTTTATTTGTGATTGGATAATTGGGCAAACATAACAATTCTGTGTCTTCCAGGAGTTTTTTTTTGAGGAGAAACATGATGACAAGAAAAGTTCTCTCTGCTAAGAGGAGAAAGGAAGAGATAAGAAATGAACACATATTGTTTATTATTTTTCTTCTGTTTTTCTTCTCCTCCTTCTCTTTCTTCTTCTTATTCTTCTCCTCTTCACATTCTTTTTTTTCTCTCCTTTCCTTCCATTCCTCATCATTTTTCTTCTCCTCCTGGAATGCAATACTGTCAGATAGGGTATTCTCAGGCCTCTTAAATCACAGTAGGCACCTAAATCCATTATGTTACTTTTTAGTAAGATGAAGATGAGTATATGAATATTATTATTTATTTGCAGAATCAGAAACAGAGAACAATTAAATATTTCTTGGTGGTTAAATTGAGTAATGAATATGTTACACCACTGTCATGCTTTCACACTGGCTGACTGCCTGGCACTCACAAAAGTCACTTACTCACCCTCCCCTGTCACAGCTGAGCAGAGGAAAAAAAAATTTAATGAAGAGCTCATGAGGTGAGATAAGCACCAGGATAAAACACTCCAAGGGCAAAACAGGCTCAGCTTAAAAGCAACAAAGTGAATTTGTTACTAAAAAATCAAGGAGGATAATGAGAAATAAGCCATTAAAACACATTTTTCTTCCCAGCCCCTCCCTCCTTCCCACCATCAGCACAAGGGATTAGGCATGGGAAGTCTGGTCAGTTTGATAAAAACACATTTTTCTTCCCCGCCCCTCCCTCCTTCCCACCAACAGCACAGGGGATTAGGCATGGGAAGTCTGGTCAGTTTGTCACCAAAGGGGTCCTTCCACTGCTCAGGGAGAGGAGTCCTTCCCCTGTGAGGCTGTGGGGTACCTTCCCTTTCCAGTCCAGTTCCAATCTCACAACAGCAGTCCTCCCAAAACTGCTGCAGCATAACTGCTCCCACAGGCAGACAGCCCTCCCAAAACTGCATGGGCACCTCCCCCACGACTGTGGGTGGATCTCTGCATTCCCTGCACCCATGGGCTGCAGTGGCACAGCTGCATCACTATGGTCATCACACAGCCTGCAGAGGAATCTCAGCTCCAGTGCCTGGAGCATCTCCTCCCCCTCCTTCTCCACTGACCTTGGTGTCCATGCTGTTTTCCCTCATATGTTCTTACCTCCTCCTCTTGTCTAGCACTGTGCCCCAGTTTATTTTGATTTTCTTCTTAAATATGTTATCCCAGAGGTGTTACCATCATCTTTAATCGGCCCAGATTTGGCCAGCAGCATATCCATCTTCAGAACCATCAGGGATTGGCTCTGCCAGACATGGTGGAAGCTTCTGGGAGCTTCTCACAGCAGCCACTTCCATGGCCCCCCACTATCAAAATCAGGTCATGCAAAACCAACACAATCACTAATGCTCTTTTAAAAATAATAAGGGCTTTTTATTCCAACAATCTTTATACCAGCTAGTGTCCTGGGTTTCAATCTTTTTCAAATTTTTTATTACACTCTACTAATGTCTGTGAGACTATAACTCAACCAATTCATCCCTTACCAAGAGATTTGGTCAGGCCAAACTTTCTCAAGACTTTCTAAGATCAGTATATTTTCTACTTTACTTTCATAACTAGGCCATCCCTTGGGGCAAAATCATTCTGTTCCCTAATTCCTTGTCACTAATGAAATGTGGAAATGTGGGGCTTTTGTCTATGGAGCTTATAAGCTCAGCATGATCTCCTTGCTTGGCTTGGCCAGGAGAAGCTGACTAAAAAATGAGTAACGGGAGCAATGGACAAGCCTGGAAAATAAAAAACTTTAATAAATAAAATAACGAACTTGGAAATGACAGGTTACATGTACTAGATTCTAAAGAACCCTGGGCAAGGCAAATGCAGACAAGAATAGGGGTATCTGAGAGCAAAGGTCCAATCACAAACATGAGCTCAGACCTTATAAGAAAAAAGTCCTGAACCAACAGAGAAAAAGAACTGGAAACTTGACCAAATATAGGATAGTTCTATTAGCATATTGGCTCCCAAGAACCCATGGTTCCCACTGTTACCTGACTAGGTGCTCCCCCTCAGTATACTCTTCGTCATGGTATGAGGTCAAAATTCTCTGTAGAAGCATCAGAGGTAAAAATATCAGCAGGACGAGTTCCCACATTTGTCTTCAGTTTAGTTATTTATTTTGAGGTTGTGTTTATTTTCTTGGTTTTTTTGTTTTATTTGTATTTTTGTTTAGCTTGACTAGGTTTGATATAGTGAGATGTCTTCTCTTGAACCCGACTTTCATTTATGGCATTAAAAATCAAAATGAGACAAAATTCTGTTCTTTCTTGTCATTTTATTTTTGATGTCATATTGTTTGAATGGAGCCAAAACCCACACTCTTCCTTGAAACATGACATAAATAAGTTATAAATTTAAGGGAAGATGAATGAAAGGGTGTCTTGGTAGAATTTATGCAGCAGATTTATCTTTCAATTAAAAATATTGATCAGGAAAGTAATCCGTTTATCTATAGGCATCTTTTTCTGTTACAAAGCAAAAGTAATTATTCCATATTACAGTTATTACATTTATCCATCCTGCTTCAGTGCAAAAGTCACACAGGTAAGATTCTCAATGCTTTTCTGATTTTTTTTATATTGGTTTTGATAGTCTTTAAAAGACAGTTCTATTTTTGGAACTCAAAGCTAACAGTGACCTTTCATTGCAAGGATTTTTTAATGCAATGAGCACATTTATTATTATTAATCCCAGGTTAGCTCTTATGTGAATTCCTCCTTCTAACATTCGCAGCAACCCAAAAACTATGACCTCATTATAAGGTTTAAATAAAAGCTCTCAGCTGCTTTAGTAATGATAAAAATTTAAAAAAATGGAAATAAGAACTTTTTAAAGTACTTGTTTTACTTAAGATTTAATGAGCTACAACATGAAGAGAGTTTTCTACTCTTTAAAATACAAATGTTGTGATGCTCGTTTATATATGTCAACCTCAGCTACAGGGTTAAATAATGCAAGAAAAAATTGATTATTTAATATTTTCTTGAATAACATTGACAAGATCATCTGACATTTTTTGAGGTCACAGTATTTACAGTTTATAAGTGACTTTATTTGCCACTTGAAATTGATTACATGCTCACAGTTTTGAAGCCTTTCACTAGCTTAGCTACAATTATGACTTTCTTGGGAAGGCATATTTTTTTATTTATTCTTATTCAATACTTTTCCACTGAAAGTGGTTGGTTTTGATCAGGAATGTACTAGAAATTTCATTTAATATCTTGCAAACTGGGTGAAACATATGGCAAATTGAATAACAAGCTGTGTTCTTGAATGTGAAGAACTTGGCTAAAGGAGATCAATCTGAACATAATAGCAAGACTAGCATGACTTTGGGTAATGTTTCTTAGCATATTCTCTTTTAAAAGCAAGTCAAAATGAACCGTACTTCATGCTTGGTCTTGATTTGCTATCAAGGCATTTTTATAGGGCTTTTGTAATTAGCACATCAACGAGATGAAATTTAACTTTGATTCATCTCCAGGTATGTCCAGAATGAACATAACTGTTATTCTGAATTTGGAAGGCTGCATGATAATTGCTGATATTGAATTATGAAGATGAAAAAGAAGCAAAGATCATGAAGACATTCTTGTAACTATACACCTCAGTGTGTAACAATCAAAGTAAAAACATTAGTGGTTATGCCACGTCTAAATTTTGACAAAGCTAGGAGTCAAAATGTACCATGATTCCATTATTGATATCTACCCTTTTGGATAAGGAATTTTAAAATTTGCTTCATAGCAATTATATTTGTTTTGTAGATTGATGAAGAAAAAAGCATCAAGCCTCATAAGGGGTTAAGCACTTTTTAAAGACTAAGGAAGCATAAAGAGAGTCAGTAGCTGATTCTTGTGGTAGATGAAGGCCACTGATGACTTGCTGTTGGGAGAGGTAGTTGTAAGTTATTCTTTCTATCTTGACTTCACAAACTGATGAAGAAATGTTAACACATAAGGAGCAGAAAAAAGTTTTAAATTTTAATGAGCCCCAGAGTTAGCTCTGTACTTAAATTCGGTGTCACACAATAAAGCCTTTAGTGAGAACTAGAGACTGAAGCTTTGAATTGTTTTAGCAGGGTTGCTTACAGAATTTTATGGAGGAAGAGAAATCTTGTGTCTGTCATTTAATGCTAATGTAAATGAATTGTTAGAATATTTTCCTTTCTTTCAGTTTGCTGACTCCTGCAAAATCTTTGGATGTGTTGCCTGTTTTTTATTTAGTACATAAACACACACTAATTTGTTGTTATACTAATTTTGATAATGATTTTAATGTGAAGAAATCTGAGATAATTTAATACTTTTTGCCATGTCTACCCCACAAACAGAAGTTTCTGGATGCCTGTGACATGATGACCAATCCATCACATATACCTCCAGGTATCTATGTAGTGAAAAGTATTGCATCTTGCTGCTTGGGTTGTTTTGCATGGGATTTTCTGAGGCTTGGCAAGGAGCATCGCTGAGGACAATGTATGTTCTAGTCTTCATTAAAGAGAAAACCTCTCTATTGTATGGCAAAATAGTGGACACGACTGCATCTTGAGGGGGACTCTAGAGACATGTAACAACTAAAGATAACTTCATTGACTAAATTAGCATAATACTATGTGATTTAGATAATCAATCTCTTATTATCAAATAATGCAGAAAATTACTAAAGCAGCACAGTTTAATTGTTTCAGATATATCCATATAGAGTTCATATTGAATGCATTATTATAAATCAGTCTGGGGAAAGTTTACCAGGAGAAAAAATAGAAACATTGTTTCTTATAAATAGTTTGCCTTTGTGTTCATGAAACAATCAACATAATTTATACAGTTTTTCCTTAGGGGGCCATTTTTTCTTTCATTTCTCTTCAAATACACAGTGTTTGTAATTTGCTATACATTATTAATGTAGACATTATTAATGTATACATCCATCTCATCTACATGGTGGTGACAACAAAAATCAGAGATGTGATAAATAGAACTAATTCTGTGGGAGTTGTGATTTAAATTCTCTACCCCAGTGGGCATTATCACTCTAATATGAAAAATAAAGCAAAAAAAATTACTTTGTCCCAAATATAGAAAGAATTGTTAATTATTATTTCCTTTTCTCACACAAATATGGACTTCGAAATAACAGTGGAGCAGACCAATATTTTATTTGAAAACTAGTGCTAACAGGAAGAGAAAGGCTATGTATGTTTTGATTAAGTCAGTCTGGAAATAAACTACCATCCTTGTCAGAAAGTAATTTTTTTCACCTCGAATTTTTGAAGATTCTTTTCTAAGTGAGGTTGCAGTACAGATGGTTTATTTTTAGGTAATTTAAAAAACAGAAGGGAAAACAATAGGACATTTCACTTTCTCATACCTCCTTATGTGGATATATTGTACTATTGATTAGACATTAAAGCAACACGTGATATTAAGGTGGAAATAAAATATGTTACCTTAAAATTATTTTTAGAAAATCTATTTTAAATGAAAATAATTTACCTGCATTATATTTAATACACAACAGTAACAAAGGAAAATGCTAGTGTCAAATACTGTAATTTTTATGCTAAACATTTCTCTTAGGACTCCTAGACAATGAAGAGTATGAAAAGATGAAACGGAGGGCAATAAGAAGCCCAAATTGATAGGTGCATTATCGCATAATCGCATACTGTGGAAAGGAAGAAATGAGCTATATGACATCCCAAAGTAGTGTTGATGCTTTATACTAGCATATTCCATTACCAAATGCATATATCATTCAGCAGACACTGCCATTTCGACCTGGCTTGCAAGTATGTGTTTCTCCTTTTAATTAATTACTTTAAATAATTAAATTAATTAATTTAAATAAATTCAACAGAAGAACATGCATATTTGAAAAAATGGCTCTGAGCTCCTGCTGTGCAGGAGACACTGCCTCACCATTGCAGGATCAAACACACAGAGTAACCTTAATGCAGAGTTTTTACAGTAAATGCCTACAAGTTTTCATATTAAAGCTTCATGGTCTGTTTCATTGACAAAATAAAGTGAGCATTAAAAAAATTTTGGATTTGTAGTGATCATTTTAATAGTATTTAATTTTTGTCAAGTGAGACATGATTGTTTGAATATTCTGACAATTGCATTTCCTGTGTGCTCTTAGTCAGCTTTTACAGCTATGCAGCTCTGAAGGGAAATAGAGGAGAAAAAGGGCAATTCCTTATTTGCAATTTTTTTCTCAGATTCTGCATACCTAAGATAAAATTGGTATGGTTCTAATTAACTTCTTACCATAAGATTCCAAATTACAAATTTCCAATGAATTTTTAATTTATTTTAAACCAGTAAGAATCAATTTTCAGGAGCATGTGAATATTGTCAGTGTACTTATCTCTTTCTTTTTTGCTGCTGCCAGAGTTTCAGTGGGTAAAGTATCTCCCAGAAGAGTTAAAACAACTCTGGCCCATACAGAAATTATCATAGCTATGGTTACAGGAGTTCAAATTATTCACTTAAAAATAGTAACTTTGCTTTGTCTTGCTTGTCTTTTACTTTGCTTGACTATTGTTTCCAAGATCTGAGTATCATTTTGTACTCCATTCAAATTCACTCACTTTCAGTAAGAGAAGTAGCTGTTTTAAAAACCTATAAAATATGGCAAGTACTGAATACAAGCAGGGCATGCAGCCAAAAGCATGCGAAAAGATTTTTTTCCAGCTATAATTTCTAAGACTGGCTGAAAGTTCAAGGAATATACATATTCTATAAAAAAAAAGGTAATGAAAATTATTGAAACCTACATTTTGCCTTCAATCTGCATCCTTTTTCAATGTCCTTTAGGATTGCAACTCCTGTCAGAGGAGATTATTGTCCTGCTCTGCTCTCCACTGGTGTGGCCTCACCTCAAATCCTGGGACAGCTTTGGGCACCACCATATAAAAAAATATTAAGCTATTGGAGAGTGTCCAAATGAGGGCCATAAGGATGGCAAAAGACTTTAAGAGGAAGCCAAATGAGGAGTGTCTGAGGTCACTTGTTCTGTTCAGCCTGAAAGAGACTGAGGGGAAATCTCATCACAGTCTGCAACTTCCTCCTGAGGGTAAGAGGAGGGGCAGACACTGATCTCTTCTCTGTGGTAACAGGACCTGAGGGAACAGGCTGAGATTGTGTCAAAGGATGTTTACGATGAATTTCAGAGGTTCAGAATTTACCCAGAGGTTGTCTGGGCACTGGAACAGGTTCCCCAGGACAGTGGTCACAGCACCAAGCCTGACAGATTCAAGAAGTGAAGTGGAGAGTGCTCTCAGGCCCAAGGTGTCACTCATGAAGTGTCCTGTTCAGGGCCATGGGTTGGTGATGGAGAAGGAAGACTTGCACACCAGATGATGAACAACAAGTCTCAAAAGTTTATTGAATAGGCACACACATTTATAGCAGTGTTAATAAGGCTAATGCATATTGCAAAAATTGAGCTCATCATTGGTTAGTCATTTATCAGTCAACTACGTCTACGTTTACATTCTTGTGTTCACCTTGTTATGGTTTCTGCTATCGTTCCTTCATTCTTGCTAGCTAACGAGCTTATCCCACAACCTCAAGTTTCGGCAAGGGCACAGTGACCTTGCCGCTTTTATCCTCGTCTCCTTCTTGCTTTCAGCATGATCTTTGTTAGCTAGCTATCTACAAAATCCTCTACATTTCCCCTGTTTGTATCTCGGGCAGATTAACCTGGCTGTGGCCCTTATCCAGGAGCCAGCTTGTTACAAAGCTCTCAACAGGTTGGACCTTATGATTTTGATTGCTCCCTTCCAACTCAGCGTTGGCTGTCATATTCTATGATTCCTGCATGCATTGCAGCAAATTAATTCAGAAATTAAAAAACAACAAAAATCCCAAAAACAAACAAACAAACAAACAAACAAACAAAAAAAAAGAGGAAAAAAGTTGTAAAAAAAGGCATGGCTAACTAATCGTATGAATGGGTTTGCTTATTTTGGCATATATTTTGAACTATGATTTTTTTAATAGTATGCTGATGTTACTCTAGACTGGATACGTATTATCAACAACAACAAAAACAACAAACAAAAAAGATAAGGTATTCTTCCGATAGTTAAGACAAGGTGTATGTTTTTTTCTATATGTTAAAACTTTATGAGACTGAAATATCTTCTGATAAGAAGAAATTGTAACAGTAGAGTCAGTTAAAAAATCAGCTTGGAGCCCTGAAAACCTTTAAATAGTTCCCCAGAGCTTTCCAGTTTACTGTTTTGAAATCTCAAAGGGACCATTTAATGAGTAGAAATAATCTGATAACGAACTTCTGACCTCCTTTTCCACAACACATCACATCAAGGTATCTTCAAAAAAATCTTTCACGATTCAAAAAAAAAGAAAAAAAAATAACATCAGAAATAACCCACAGTGTATTGAACAAATTGTGAGTAGTAAAAACTATGTCAAAGTCTTTGGAAGAACACTGAAATATTCTGGATGAGTAAATATGTGAACAAAACCTTTTTTATTGGCCAGAAGGGATGAGAACCCTTGGTATCTGGAACTTCTGAGAACCAAAAATGATACATTTACTGAATATAAAATAGTGGAATACACTTACCTTGTTGTTCTTCTTGACTTGTTGATACTTGGCCAGACTCTTCCATTCTTTGATGAAAATGTTAAACAATTAAAAAGCACTTTCTTTCAGCAGATCCATAGTAAGTTTGGGCCAGCTGCCAACCTATGAGATTTCATATGATTTTTCATATTTTCAGATTTCCTGTCACTTTGTGTGAATTCCAGCTTCCTCTTTGGTGCAAAACATCAGAGCACTTTAAAAAGTACACATAAGTGAGCATTAAGAAGGTTTTCAAAAAGCATTGTGACAGGTTTTCAAAATCAAGTAGAATACCAAAAGAACCTCTTCCAGAAGCAAAACAGTTTAAGAAAGATGACCAATACTGAGGAAATGCTCTTCCCTATTCTACATCTAATGTTAGTTAAAATAAACTTTATTAAACAGATTTGTAAATCAAACCAAGAAACCAGAAAATAAATAGCAAACTCATTAGTTTAGTGAGAGAGATATAAATCAAAAGTTAACTGTATTAATAAAATGATAACTATTTCAAGTTGTCATTGCAATTTATTATTCACGATGGATTCTTTATCTGAAAACTATATAAGTACTACTACAATGTTATTGTTCAAACTTTTACATTACATTTCTCACAACACTGACAAATTATTCCTCACACAACCTCTAATTCAGTCAGGTTTGCTTTAATACTACAACCATTTATCTTTGTCTTGAGAACTTGACACCTATGTGCAATTTACCAATGCTCTTGAGCAGGTTTACTTTACAGTATGTTACTTGCACTACTGATTTTGAGATTCCAGTCCTTCTATTGATATTCTAAATACAGCATTGTCTTTAAAAAAACCCCAAAATCTGCAAGAATAGAGAGTATTTCCTAAAATTATCAACAATAACTTCAAGTTTCTTACCACAGGAGTGAAAAGGGTGTCAGTGGGGTCACAAAAGATGTTATTTGTATATTTTGTATCACTAGCTGGTGATTCATGTGCAGCCAACCAGCTCTAGCAATGAAATCTGGGTTAATAAATATTCTTTGCATGTTAGTAACTAGGCATATGAACCTGTGACATCTTTCTATACCTTTCACTTCTTCTGGACATGTCTCTTCTGAATATCATGTTTAGTGTTTCAACATTGTGCATATTATAATGCATCTCATCTTTTCAGCTTTTTGTTCATTGTACTGATGTATTAAAATTATTTCCATCCATGGTGGGCTGAACAGGAGACACCTGCCTACAAAATATAGACTTGCACAAAAATACCGCACTAAAGAGAACACAAATGGTGCTCAAATTTTTTTTCCCCCCCACTACTAATATGCTTATATATTGAGACTGGTAATGAAAGAATTTTATTTCAATCATGTTTCATTTCTGCATAATTAACACTGATCAGTGTGCCACTTTTTGAAGTTTACTGAAGTATTAATTTAATTTTCAAATGGAATGTAAAGGAAATAAATGTCTCTAATTAGAAATACTGTAATTTTGGAATAATGTGGGTTCCTTCAGAAAAAGGTATTTAATCAAGATTGACATTTACCTTATTCAGGATTATTCTGAAAGATTTTGCAATTTAACTAAGAGGATCATAATTTTTGTGTTTTGACATATTCAACATTAAAAAAAATTGCCTTTCAGTTAAGAGCAGTATTTCTTTTACATGCTAATTAATTTTGTGTTTATTTTGAAAATTAAAACTATAAATTAAATAAATTTGTTCAGTAGTTCTCATGCTTTGAATTATATTTGAATTATAGTTCAGTCCTTATTTTGTAGACCTAGACTGCAGAAAATAACTTAAACATCATGTCTATGAATACTGCATGGCAATAGTTAAGTGTACCTTAGTAGAAACCTTGCTTACCGAGAGCAGATTCTACATTTTTAGAACTGAATACAGTGACAAACGTGTCTTAAACCTTTCTGTAGAAGTAAAAAAATATTCTGCTATTATACTGCTTGAATTTGTTTAATTTGTATAATATTTGCTAAAATCCTCTTTGTGGTGAAAAATATTTGTCTAAAATTTACTGACAAATAATATATGAAATTTAGCAGCCCATGTGGTCCATATTACTAAAATGTCTTCAAAGTGTTTATGTAAATAAAGAATACTCTTGAAAATTTTGAATATGAAAAAACCCACATATTTTCCTTCAGGAACACTTTTTATTCACTTCAGTATAAAGGGAACTTCATACTGAACCGCTTGGTCTAGTAGTTTGTTGTTATGAGAATCTGGGAATTATTCCACGGCCTGACCCTTCCTTTATACCACCAGTATCCATCAATGCTGTCCTAAATTCACCAGATCTACTTCTTTTACTTAAGAAAATTTACATAATTTTTTTTTCTGTAAAACAAAGAGAAAGGATGATCAATTCTTTTGCCCATCCCTAACACTTTCTTCAATGAGAGTTCTAATTTCTGTTTGAATATCCAGAGTAATATAACAACACCAATACTGTGATAGGAGCATGCATTTTTTGCAGACAGACTTAATCTTCTTTGGCTTAAAGAGACTGTACTAATTAATTATCATATTTAAAACACAATTTCTTACATAACTGGAAAAAGCACAACCTTAGGACCAGTGTATCAACCAAAAGGAAAAAAAAAAACCTGATTAATCAACCTCTTAAATTAATTAACATGTTTTTAACACAAAATTTTTAACACTAATTATCATTTTAAGTATCATTTAATGTATAACCATAGCCTATATATACATAAAACAAGTAAACTTTATGTATGAGAAGAAAAACTAGAACAATGGTTATTAAAGAAAATCTCCCCATTTTGCTGAAGTCTGTTGGTATCGGACAGTTTAGTCCAGTCCAACAGGATATTCTTTATGAACAGAATTTTCATGAAAAGTGAGTGCTGTACTTGAGTTTGCAACAGTTTTCTGCCCTTTTCATACGAGATTTTTAGATATTTACAATTCCCATGCAAAAAGTCTTATTTATAATCACATTGGGTTTTATGCAAATTTGCTTAAAATTGAGCCAGATCTTCACCTCATTGGAAATTTAATGTGTGGCAGAATCCCAGACAGATTTTATTTTCAGAAGGTGATTTTCAAAAGAAAGACATTTCACGATGATGCTGTCCATCAAAAAGAGGGGGTTTGCCTTTCTTTTTGCGAACACAAAGAATAGCTCTGTCAGCATCCTCTTGTAACTGAAATTTGCTAGGAAGACAAATGTAATTTTTTTTTGTGTATCTAACTTAGGAGCCCTCCCAGGAGAGTCAGTTATCTCAATTTTTAACTCTCCCTTTTCCTATTTCTTTTCTTCTTCCTTTTTCTGTTTTCGTTTTTGTGACTCCATCAGGAGCAATATCCAAGGTGTTATGTGAGCCCTGTAGTGTAGTATAAAGTTTTTATTTTATTTTTAGTTATTTATTTCATACCACAAAGCAGCACAACTTTATTTAGAACATAATTTATTCTTTTACTACATCTGCTTTTGGCCTCATTGGAAAAAGGTGTACATCTATAATTTTGATCTGATGATGCAGACTTATCACACCAGAGTAATGTCAGCCATCTTTGATTCAAATCCAGGACTGAAGAAAAGAGATTAATGTATTGGGGAAGGCTGAGGTAACCCAAGGAAAAAAGAAAAGTTTTTGTTTACTACTTTTTCAGTAGTTGAGTCTGAAGCTTCATAATGATACAGTATTTTAAATTATAAATAATAACAAAAACATGAAATTATTTTAAAATTAAATTCTAAATGCTAAAACACTACCTGCAATGACACTGACCATTTATATACAACTGTGCAACTTATTATATACTTATATAATTTAAAAGTACATGTATATACACATTTATATATAGATCCATTTTTAACGGGTTTACCAGAAATGGGTTCAAAAGCTGAAAAGCTGCAAATTCAAAGTTTTTAACAGTTCCTAAAATATCACCATAGAGAGAAGAACAGTAACATGATGCGTACAAGAAAGAGTAAAATTTAGTCTGTTTAGGGAGAACAAAGCTGTATCTTGTCATAGCGATTTTTTTTATTATCTGCCCTACTCAAGAACGTATAGGCACATACTCGTCTATAAATCATAATATTACACATAAGAGGTGAATAAGCATTAAACTAATGATGTCTTCCTGAATCAAAAGAAAAAAAAAAAAAAAAAAAAAAACCTAAAATTCTTCTCACATGAAAAAAACACCCAGAATCTAAAATTCTTCTCACATGAAACAAACCACCAGTATCTTCTGGCACTACTCTGGAATAATGTTCTCTGTGTTCAATTTTGCCCATTGATTTCACTAGGAGTGCATTTACTTACACTATTAGGAATATGTCCTTGCTAATTTTCAAGAATTTGGGCTGCACTTTCAATGTTGTGAAAACTGGTATCATGTGGGAATCTGAGACAACCCAGGATATGGAATTTAAGCAGGTATTTCTTCTAAAAAGAAGAGGTTTCTTAGACTATTAATAGAAACTGAGATTTTATTTGATTGCCGGAAAACATGCAATGAACTTCCTGTGAAGTTGCATTAACAACTGTAATTAGGAATTCCATCAGAGAAAAAAATCACTGTGATCATTTCTTCTGTGGACATCAAAATATCTTAAGACTAGAACTTTTAAGACTGAAAGCCCTGAACAACTTGTAAACTTAAAATGCATAATTAAATCCCATTAAAAAAAAAAAATCACTAACAGAAAAAAAAAAATTGAAAACATAAAAATGTGTAATTTCAAAGTAAATTTCATTTAAAAATTTATTATGAAAAGCTTAATAAAGCATTATTCTTTGTTGACGTTGCGTCCTGATCACGGGAAGGACAGTCGGCACGCGTGCCAGGAGCGGCTGCACCCCGCCTCTGCTGCCGACAGCCAGGATTGGGGTTCAGCCACTGGCTGGGATCCCGGACTGCCAAGAATGGCTGATAAACGGGGACCCACACGGGAAGAATCAGAGTAAAGGAAAAAGGAAGGACTCTTCTTGCTTCTCCGAGCTGTTTTTATTCTTTCCCGCACAAAAGCGGTGCCAAAGCAAGGCAGGTGACGCAGCACCGCGCGGGTGTGACAGCGCCGCGCAGGCCGCGGCAGAGCCAGTCAGGCGCCCTCTCCTGCGACAGGAGCAGCCCGCAGAGGGGCAGCTGCCGCCGTGCTAGGCAGGCGCTCTCTCCTGCAGGAGGAGCGGCGCGGAGCGGGGCAGCTCCGCCGTGCCAGGCAGGCGCTCTCTCTTGCGGCAGCAGCGGCCCGGAGTGGGGCAGGTGACGCCTGCCACGCGGGTGCTCCGCCGTCTCACGTCGGCGAGCAGCGCCGAGGCTGCAAATCGCAGTCACACGGGGGCGGGCGGGGCGTGGCAGCACAGCGGCACGAAGAGGGAGCAGTGGCAAAGAGCGGGAAAGAGCCGAAACCAGCGGCTTTTATGGAGGGCGG
>NW_024525068.1:57655-86445 GCF_017590135.1 Pyrgilauda ruficollis
GGGGGAGCATTCCCAGGAGGAGCTCGTCTAACGAATCAAGGGCTAAATGGGTGGGGTCTGGGGGGAACAAATGTAAACATAACATGGAGCGGGAAAGTCACATACCAATGGGAGAAAGGATATATCATATATATGACAGCGAATCTTCTGGATAAATGGGTGAGGGAATTATGACAGACAGGCCGCAGGGGCAGGATTTTGGAGGATAGACAGGAGAGGATCTCGAATTATCATAACTGCCACGGAGAAAAGGCAGGAAGACAGGTGGTAAACAACTTTAGGGAGAGACTAAACATATAATCTTCAAACCCCCACTGCCACACTTTGGAAATTGAATTTGTCTTAATCAAATATGTAATACGTTTAAATAGACAAAAACATCATATGTTACCTAAAGGATTCTAATTATCTGCAGTTACACACATACTGTTTTTATCAGCTTAGTTGCATTTGTTCCCTAATATTACTATGCTCTAGTCAAAACATACCAGACAACTTTTTAAAATAACTAATCATTAACATTTGCTTTTTCAATTCTTTTTTTTTGCCTAGCGCAGAATTTAGTGACCAACCAGCAATCATCATACTAAACTTGACATTTTTCTGCTTAGTGGTGATCCATATTATCATACCTGTTCTCTCTTTTAGCATTTATAATTCATATAATAATTTAATCCTTAAATTTCTTATGTGATATTTTTCTCTCTATGGTTGCTCTCAGAATGGTATAATGGGGAAAAAATTGTGATGCTACAGGACGAGTCAGTGATACTGCAGCATCATTGACTGCTAAGACCTCTCGTCTTCGTTCTTATGATCTGTTTTACTGTAGAGCTTGTAAATTAAGCAGTAAAACAAATTCCTTTTGGAAACAGGAAAGAAAAATCAATTTGGTTTTAGTAAATTTGAAAGGAGATTACAAATGTGATCAGCTTATATTAAAATATTAAAAAAACTTGAGGGAGTTTCTGGAGGAAATCTGCTGCTTGCCTGTATCATATTTTCATTTTAAATTTTGATTGCCAGTTTGTTTTATCAAATAGGAACATGGTTTTGCTAATTCATTTACTATACAGCCCCATTTCTTAATAGACCACATTCTATATCTTAGTATGTTTCCTGTCCCAAAATGTGTGCTCCTCTGTGTGACAGAATAATTATTTTATACATCATTCTTAGGAGAAGGACTACAGTCTTTCATGGAATTCTTTAGAGTGAGAAAGACCTCTAAGGTCCTTAAGTTCAGTTGTCAACACAACACTGCCAGATCCAACACTAAACCATGCCCCTTAGTGCTACATCCACACATCTTTTCAATACCTCCATGGATGGTGATTTAACCACTTCCCTGAACAGCTGTTCCAGTGCTTGACACCCCTTTTGGTAAAGAAAATTTTCCTTGCATCCAATCTAAGCTTCCCCTGGTGCATCTTGAAGCCCCTCTCTCTTGTCCTATCACTTTTTATTTAGGAAAAGAGAGAGATGAGGTCTTCCCTGAGCCTCCTTTTCTCCAGGCTAAACCATCCCAGTTCCCTCGGGAACTAACAAAAAGTAAAAATGAAGACTTGTGTGTAAATGTGTCAGTCAAGTAGGACCTGCCTTTTACAAATCCATACTCATGATCCCCTGCTTATCATGTAATTGCTGTGTAATGGCATTCACAATGATCTGCTCCATAATCTACCTCTGCACAGGTCAGACTGAAATAAATAGGCAGGAGATCTTTCTCCTTTTTTAGTGGCCTTATTAAAAATCAGCTTGGGTGGACCTGACAGGTCATGCACACACCGCTGCTGCTCTCAGCAGTGGCACAGAGGAGGAGGATGACTGCAGCTGTGTCCGGTGGTGTGCAGGCAGAGCTGGGGCTTCTGTCCTCACGAGAGCACCAGGAGATTCCCATTTTTCAGTTTGATATACGAGGTCCTCTTTTTAGGTTAGGGTGAAAGGTAAAAAGGATCTTAGCAGACGCTGGATTCAGTTGCTCACCTCTAGACATCACTTAGCTCTTTTAATTCCATGGTGTCTCGTTGTTTCAGGAGTTTCACCTGCTAGACTTGGTGAGGTGCTTCCACATTTGCATGCACCAGCCCCGATGTCACTTTCTCCTCACAGTCCCGGGTGCCATTTTTCAGGAAGCAGCAGGGGTGATACCTGATGAAGAGGGATTTCTAACCATCAACAACAGGTAATTAAAGAAAAACTATTAACAACAGGTGATCACAACATGAAACTATTAACAAGTAGTTAAAACTCCAACTTATTTAACCTACTTGATTTAACCTGTTAACTCTGCAACTTTAAAAAAAATGGACAACTTTTCTACTCATAAAAAGAGTGACAGGTTTGTAGGTCTCAGATCCTCCTTCTGTTCCTTCTTATCTCATTTGCTAACTTCCAGCCAAGTGGGAGCTCTCCGCTTAGCTAAGACTGCTGGAGAATGGACAGTGGCTTGGCAAGCATTTCTGTCAGCTCCCTTAGGAGCATTACGTGGATCATATCAGGCATCAAACAAACTAAAACTATATAACCCAACAAGAATATTTAAAGATATGATAAGCACTCTGAGAATGCATGCTTGGATATTTGCAATAAATAGGACTTTCTTTTCCTTAATTGGAGTAATTTTCCTGTCTCTGTTTTTCTCACAAGCCAGTCTTTCTCTATGATAAGCTGTTACTCTAAACATATAACTAATACAAATTATTCTGTTTTTCATTTATTTATTATCTTTCATTAAATTACTTTTGGATTTACTGTTACTGTAAATGACACCATATTGATCAAAAGATATTCATTATCAATTTGGAAGATGAAGGGCTGGTGAACAAAAAAGTTGCAGTTTGTTCAGGAATGTGCATTAACATGCACATGAACATTTTAAGTCATACATGGAAAATCAGTGAAAAAGTTTTTATCCCATTTTTTTCTGACTACGGGAATTCAGATTTTGTCACAGATTTTGGCTGCTGACTACAAGACAGGTGTGCTTGTATTAATAGAGTCAAATTTGAGTGCACAACAAAGGGGCAGACACACCTAAGAATATCAGAATATCAGTTGCTTGCTTGGATACATGACTTTCTGTATTTATACAGAAAGTTTCTGTATTTCTGTACATATACAGAAAAATATAGTGGTGAGAAAACCATCAGATGGTAATAAAGTGTCCATCACTGTAAAGGCTAGAGCTCAACAGAATTTAAGATTATTTATTTTCTTCATATTACCCATAGATGTTGAAAGCCTTCAAGAGCACCAACACTGGTTTCTATCAGCAGAAGTTCACACAAACATAATCTTGTTTTTTCTCGTAACCAGACCCTTATCTTATGCAGATGTACTTGACTACTCCTCTCAGGGAAGAACCAGGCAGATAATTGCTGTCTTCATTTCAAATTATAAATGGAAACCTGAAGGGCTAAGGTGTATTGTGAAATTGGTAGGCTCTATATGCAAGAAAAGATTGCACAAATTAGAAAGAAATGAAAATGGGACTTTGATGCATTAAAAAAAATCACAAAAGTTCAATGGTAATAAATCTCTCTTTTATAATCACCTTCTGTAACAGAACAAAACGGCACTCAAAGTATTAGCAAGTAAATTCAGGGCAAATTAAAAAGATATTGCTTACATGATGCATAGTAATTGCATGGAATAAGTAGGTAAAAAATTAAAAATAAATTATTAATTGACTTAAATATAAAAAATTGTATATGGGTTTTAAACTGGTTTATGCTAAAGTAACTGCATCTGGTTTTCCTGCCATAAAATTAAGTGAAGTCACTCAGGAAAGACTAAAGGATTTCCTGACAGCCAGGAACACCAGTTAAGACATGGTTAGGAAATAATTTCATCCATTTCCAGAGCTGCACAATTTTCTAGTGACTATGGGAAATTTTTTTTTGGGACTCTTTTCCATAAAAGGATAAAGTACAATAACTTCAGATTCATTCTGGAACCTTTATTGTTAGCTAATATGTTTTTTGTTCCTCTTCTTTTTCATTCAGATTAATTTTAACTAATACCAGATATATATTTTGAGATATTTTTTAAAGTTGTATTCTGAGCTTTATTTTTTCTTCTCCCTTGTAATTTCTTACTGTCATGGAAAAAAGAGAAAAAAAAAGAAAACAAACACGCTAAAGATAAAATTTCAGCCAGCCAAGCAAAAAATCCCGAAGTGCAGAAACATAAATTTGAAAGTGCACAGAATTTGTTATTTTGACACTTGGCTTAGATGATCATTTTAAGTCACTTCCAGCTGGCACTGTTTTGGTGTAACCTTGTCTAGTCTGGTCTACTCTGGTCTAGTCTAGTTCACGTTACAAAACATTGAGCCTGCTGCCAGTGGATGTGATACACCTGCCTCAAAGGATCTTTGTGCAGGAGTTCGTCAGGGCTTGTTGAAAGAGCATTGAACTAGATTTGAAGAAGGAAGGGCTCAAACCAGCCTCCCTAGAGGTAAGTCTGGAGGTAGTGCATCAAAATCTGAGGTATGCTTCCAAGATTCTTTGGTCTGTACTGTCATGTGCTGGGTACACAGGAGCACATTTGAAACATCCCTTTACTAATGTCCATACATCATAGTCTCCTCAGTGGAGCCATGGAATGGAGATACACATGGCAGCAGAGATGTAATGGCTGATGATGTGTTAGAAACCACAGAAACAACTGAGAATTTTCACATAGGAGTTAGGGTTACCCAAATAGATGGTGGGATTAATAGCTCAGCTAAAGTGAACCTACAGTAATGCATGGCAGCATGGTCAACAAATGGGAGAAGTTGAAACAATGTGCAGCGGGAAAACTGTGATATAATTGCAATCACAGAAAGGTGGTGGGTGACTCAGGAAACTAGAGTGCTGCAACAGATGGCTACAAACTCCTCAGAATGGACAGGGGAGTTGTTTTTTATACTAGGAAGTGTATTTACTGGCTTGAGCTTGGCAATGGTGAAAACAGGGTTAAGTGGTTAGAAGAGTTGGGATCAGCCAGAAAGGCCGATATCCTGGTTGGAGTCTGTTATCAAGCATCCAACCAGCACAAAGAGATAGATGGAATATTCTACAAGTAACTAGCTCTTGCCCTTTTGAGGGACTCCAGTTTACCAAATATCTGCTGGCAATACAAAACACTTAGGAGGAAACAATCTAGAAGGTGCCTGGAGGGAAGATTCCTCTGTGGGAGATACTTCCTGACATATCTGGTGAGAGAAAATCTATACATAGAGCCCCTCTGGACCTGTTGTTTGGAAATAGAGAAGGATTTATAGGTGGCATGATGACTAGAAGTTGTCTTGGGCATAGAATTTAAATGATTGAACTTCCAATGGCTAGAGAAGTAACAACCAGGATCAGCAGAATTGCTACCTTGACTTCTGGTGGACAAACTTTAGGCTATACAGTGGCCTGGTTGATAAAGTCCTTTGGGAGGCAGTCCTGAATGGAAAAGCAGTCTGAGTCTGGACATTCTTCAGGAAGGAAGACTTCCAGACTTGTATCCTTCTGTTTGGCCTTCATGAATTGTTCTTTGATATCTGCCTCTGGGAAGAACAAACTATGTGATGGGTTGTTTGTGTTTTGACTCCTGCTTGTAGCTTCCAGTCTCTCCACTCACAAGTGACAACAAACAGCTCACTCAGCTTCTTTAATTCTTTGCCCTGTCTTGTAAATGTTTTTAAGTATTAAGGACTCAGGCTAAGGTCTGAAAAGAATAATCGTGACATCATGGCTTTAGTATGGTGGGTGAAATCTTAGTAGCTTCTGATTTTTTCCTTTAAAAGCTTTGTCTTCCTCAGTCTTTGATTTCCCATTAATGGAACACCAAACCATCCTCTTTCAATTAACATTTTGGAGTTGAGAGTAAAATCATCATGACAAACAAAGAACTTTTCACATTTAAAAAGTAATAATGATAATTATTATATTACAGAGGAAACATTTGGAAGGTCTATATTCAACCATACTGCTTTAACCAAGCCAAATTTTGTTATTTTAGTGAAGTCAGGTAGAGGGAATTTTTTTAACTGTTGTAAAAAACAGAGACTCTGTCAAGGTATATTAAAGTGCTAAAATGTGTACTGAAGGATGATGCTGGTAAAGCAAATCAGTTTTGACATTTTGAGACATTTGAAATCTTCAACATTTGACTGAGTACAAATGAAACTTCTTCCCTGTCTTTGCTTGGTGGAGATAGTTAACTTAGAGCATATTTGCCCAGTTAAGAAATAAATAAAAATTTCAGGAAGCTGTTTATCTCAAATTTCACTTTTTGTTTTTCCCTGGTTTGTTTTGTTGGGGGGGAGGGGGGTGATGATGGGAGGGTGGTGTTTGACTTTTGACCAGAGGAATAATAAAATAGTAAAGAATTTTAATGAATATTCATGGATATTTTATCACTGATTGGATAGTTTGTGCAGACTGTGGAATCGAAAGCCAAGACTTGGCTATTATTATTTTTCATGTCACTGACACAAATAGGAGTAGTGCAGAGTGGTATTTAAGATACTGTTTACCTGTATTTAAGATACAGTTTACCTGTATCTGTGACTGTTTATTAAATTAAATAAAATACTGCTATAAATATAAATGCATGATTTTTTGTTTTTTTAATCAAGACTGTAGTCTTGATTGCTGTCAATGTTGCTTCATGGCTTATCTTGCCATTGTTGAAGATCTCAGAAACAGAAGCGTCTTGCTATTGCATTCAAGTTCCTTAAGCATATGGAAAAAAAACTTTCAAAACTTCACTTACAAAAAAATACTGAAAAAAGCAATTGATTTGTTGTGTACAAAGCACCTTGGTATTTTTCAGTTAGCATTTTGAAATTGCTTTCCAACAAATTGCTAAGAAAAAGTCTTAGCCACTATAAGAGCAATAGTTTGTGTTTGATACGTAAAATCAAAGTGACATGGTTTGGCTGAGTAGTTGCAAGAATTATTCAATTTTCTCTCACCAAATGCAAAATATTCTCCATTATTGATTCAGTTTGTGGCATTCAACATTGTCCTTGTCATCCATTAGGTATTTGGAATTAAACTTCATAAAATTACACTGTAGTTAGGTAACTTTCAATGCAACAAATGACAGCATTGATGCCATGAATCTGCTATATGTTTCAAACTGTGAGAATATCTGCAGTAGTTCATAACATGATAGTAAACAAGATTTATGCTCAGTCTGACATTCCAGTAACTCTCTGTGGCCACAAGGGACCTTCTTTACAGCTTAGTAACTAAACATTTGATTTCCTTCTGAAAATTGTGACTTGTGCTAGAAAACATGTTGGCATCAGTCCTAGAAATTCAAAGCAAATTTTCTTGACTTCTATTTTCTAGGGAGATTACACTGGAGAACGGAGCAGGGTGTGTGCCAATGACAAGTGTTTTCGGCAGAGAATGAGATTTTTACAGTGTTTGGAAAAAAAAAAGAACAGCAAAAGAGAAAAACCACTAAACCCAAACAATAACAAAAGACACACACACACAAGTGGAAAATACAAGAACAGAAATGTAACAAATGAAATTTGACCATTGCTAAGGAGTCAACAAGATTTTTCAGTCTTCACTAGATCTGCTATAAATTGAGCCAGAAGACATTTCTAAACATTTATTTTCATAAACTGTTCCTTTTTTTTTTTTTTTTCTTTTATACTGAACGTCTGTTTCCTTTTGTTCTGGTCCAGAATCTAAAAGCTGCATGTGATTGGTAGGTTTCTTAATATAAATATAAAGTACTAAAAAATGTTGATGCTTTGTAAAGAAATTTCAATTAAGTTTCTATAAACTATTTTTCTGACTTTAAATAACAAAGGTATTTGAATTATTCTGAAATTTTTATGTTTGGACTTTTATTTTCAGATTAACTATTGACATTAACACTAGCAGCAATAATTCTAGGAACTTGGAGTTTATGGAACTAAAAAACAACTACTGGATAAATAATTATTTTCAAATTCCAGTAATAAGTTCATCTTTATATTAGCATTCCCAGTTATTATTCGAAGTCACACTGTCGTGAATTGAACTGTGGACTGAATCTAACTAGCATGTTTATTTTATCATTAATCTTGTTGGTCATTGTATCACTTGCTGTTCATTATAGCAAGAGATAAATTGCAGAAATGCTTAATATTGTTACTTCAGCTTGGCTGCCTCTTTTAGTGATGGTAATTCTCCCAAGCAGTTGAGAAAAATCAATGTCTGATGCATGATTTATATTAAATTATGCTTGTTATATGATTGAATCAACACTACACAGAGTTTCTCAATTTAATTGATAAACTTCTACAAAATAGATTAATATGATACATCAAACTTAAGCTGAACTGTAGACCAGAACAGAGCAAATGAGCACTGAGTAAAAGCTGCACAGGTCCAAGTAATCATTGTCTTTTTCTTAGATGGGATTAGGATGTTACATTTTTGTCTTTTGAAGAAAATATCAAAATGCAAGTTTAAAATGGAATTCATCAGCTAGACAGATTCTGAGTTACCCTACTGAAAATGGAATGCTTTTTTCTGTTTGATTTAAAAAATTTTGCAATTCAGCAGAGAAATTCAGTGTGCTTATAATTCAGCCGAGGACTCATTTAATTTTATGCCCGACAGTAAGCATAATTTCACTGCTTTTTTATCCAAATATGTTTAAGAGGAATTTAACCATACCTGTTTTTCTATCTGTTTGTGACTTGTTACTTGTGAATTCCTGACCGATGTTCAGGGTCTGCTGCTTATCTAAGTACTTTCTGTTTTGCCTATCAAAATGAGTCAGGTTAGTTTGAGCATCATTTTATGAGAATTTTAAGAAGGAAAAAAAAGGAATAGCAGTTCTTGATTGTGTCTTATTCCCTCACAGGAGTGGAAGGGGAGTTTGAGAGTCAGTAAAGATGTTTTTCTAAGGCAGGCTAATGCGAGGGGAAAGACTTAACTGTTCAGCCAGCTGTTAACCTTCCCTTTGACTAAGACTGATCATGGCTCATGTTTTGTTGTCCAGGCTGCAGACAGGTAGGGGGCAGGAGACATTCTTTCAGCTGATAGATAATGTTTCCTAGCAATCATAAATAATTTCTCTCAGGCTTCTTTCTGATTGCTGGTGTCTCTGTCTCAATTTATAGCAGGGCTGTGAAGACTTTTTGTGCCACAAAGAGGGATTCATCTCACCAACGTTTTGACATCTACAATGCAAGCATTTACATTGAGTCCCTGATTTATTTATCCTGGGCTCCCTTTGTAATCCACAGGGATAAATAATGAACTTCTGGGGCACATCTCTTTTGACCTATATTAGAAAATTATATTAGAATGAGAAAAATTGCATATTGAAAATGCTTGATTCTGTTCTTGGAATATTTAGAGAGAAACAGCTGAAAAGCTCAGAGGTTATTTTACAGAGGTACCTATACTAACATGTATTTTTTCAGATTTCTTTCACTCTGTGTGACTATCATCTGATCTCAGACCTTGCTGGTTTAAAATGCTGAACCTTAGTTATAATTATGAAGATCCCTGTTCTGGGACCCACTGGTGGCAGGCTTTTATTACTCCAGCCTATTTTACACACATTCTACATGTGCCAAAAACCAGGATGTGCAGAAGTCACCAAACTGGAAAAAATGGGTTTGTTTGTTTGTTTGTTTTCTAAGAAACAAAACATGGAATAAAATATAATGAACAGAAGTCTAAAACAGGATGTACTTTCAAGTCCTTGAATCTTTCATGTAATTTTAAAGTGTAGATAAATAAAGGACTGACTCTCTTGTTTTGGGTCTATAACCAGCTAACAGACCCATTCGCTTGCAAATGTTATGTGCAGTATGGAATTGTTTGACCTTTACATTTTTATGCTAACCATTTGACTAATCTTTTACATTTTATTTTTCATTGTCCAGTTATTTTGGTAAATAATTTAAAATCTGCAATAAATGTGTAATAGGTATATTGTACTGAGTGTCATATCTTCTTTATTATTGCCTTTAGTAATGACATTATAGGTGGACCTCTAAGATACTCTCAAATTATTAGAAGTCACTTTCTAAAATTTGGCACACTAGAAGATATTACATGTAAAGTGTGAATTGGACTTTATAACACTCTGTGGGTCCTACTTTATAAATGCTGTTTGAAATAATTTGTGCATGTTTTTCATGCTATCAGACTTAAAAAAAAAATGTTATCCTTTGCCCTCATTCTGTTACTCCCACACTTAGAAGTTTAAAATACCCATTAACAATTTTGATTTAAAAAATCACAGCAATGTGAAATGTAATGGATCCTCCCATCTTCCACAGCTCACAGGCCTCACAAGCTTAGTTACATCAATGAGAGTAACATAAATTACACTGTTTATTGATATGATAACCCATATTCTTGATTGCCAAGTATTTTTTAAGTTATATGCTGGTAGGGTATCAATCAAGCTCAGAAGATAGAGAATCTAAATGAATACTTGAATACTTTTCTTCTTTTTTTGGGCTGGGGTGGTGAATTTTCCCTGCTGAATTTCATCTACTATATGAAACAAGCAACAGAGATGTGGAGGAACAGATATTTAATGTCTTGATAATAGACCCCAAGATTTTGAAGATCCTGAGTTCATGTATTTATTAGCTTTAAATGAAAATTAGTTTGGTGGCATTGGAATAGTCCCCGATGAGTGTCTGTCTGAATTACAAAGGCAAAACCTGTTTGTAGTTTGCAGATATTTACTCTGGAAATGCCTAGTAGCAATGCCACAAATTTAAAATAAGATCTGAGTTATATTTATAGTTTGCTGGTGATCTAATAATCAGCCTGGCTCTTACCAAATCTTGTTTATAATGCAAAAATAAAATAAAATAAAATATAAAATAAAATAAATCTTAGCTTCTGAATCATGAGACATGTTACAGATATGGTATAAAGGTTTTCAGTTAATTTATTTTTACATTCCAAAATAAGCATAATTCAATAAATGTGTAAAAGTTAGTTAATTCCTTACAGGTCATTTCCCCATGTTTTTGATCTGCTGGAAATTTCCACCTTTTCCTCATTTCTTGTATATCAGATTGATATGTGCAAGTGATGCACTCCAGTCAGGAAGAAAATTTTTATGGAAATCATAGTACTTAGTACCTATAGTATTTTTAAAGTATAAAATTCTAGGTTCTTTTTTAATTTCATGTACTACTTTATATCCTTCCTGTGATTTCTATTATGTTGCAAAATCTTATCCTGCCAGTCTGGTTTTGTTTTGGGGATCAGATATTTAATGTATATTGAAGTGCTGTTTTACGTTTTGTGTTCTGTGATTCATGATAATCCTTGTCCTGAAAATGATACGATTTCTATAAAGTTAATGTAGCAGTAGATTGATGAATAATGAAGTAAGATTTAATCTGTCTAAAAGCTAATTAGATGAAAGATAAACAGGTTTTAACAGTTTCTTGAGCTAGTTTTTATGTTAATTCACACATTATTCAAAGTATACCAGTGATGTGTAGTAAAAGCAAAACTATTTATCTTCAACTTTTGAAATAAAAAGCAAAGCAACATGTTCTCAGATATTGGGTGAATCACTTTTCATATTATTTTCCTGCATGCATTAGACTTGTTTAATATGTTTCAAATATACATTATCTATAACTATATGAAAAACATCACACGCACATTTTTAATTTGTATATTTATAAGAAGAGCAAGATACAGAAGAAAGAGTATTCTAACTGTAATGTGTTAATTAGAAGAATATTAATTCTATTTTTAGAAATGTATTTTAATGTTTGGCAAAGATATGACTGTCTCCGTCTCTCTGGGTGCCTTTCAGGAACCCCGGCCAGCCCCGGGTGGGCAGAAAAGAGGGGGGGCAGCCCCGAAGCGGCCAACAGCGGGGGGATACTCTCTGGTGCCCCGAGGGTACTGAGGGCAGCTAGGCTAGTCACCTTTTCATCAGAGGAGACACTGGAGACATCAGTAGAGGATAAAAGGCCGACTCTCAGCAGGGGGCCAGTCCAAGGTTTATTCAGAGCTCCTCAGGAGCCCCACACCGCAGTGGTGCACCTTGCTCAGAGTAAATAAAAGGAATCTCAAGGTTACATTTAAATGGGGGGAGGAAACCGAAGGTAGATACATTTGCTGACCAATAAAGGCCCTCCAGGGATGCAACCTTAGGGATGGACATTTGGGACAGCGTATAAAATAATACTTGAGGGGCTGACTCCTGGCCTCGGACTAATCACTCGACGAACTTGGACCCAAAGTTCTCGATAGAGAGGATGGGATGCTGAGTGACTGATAGAGAGCCAGGGCGGGATTTGGGGATGATCTCAACACAGGAGAATGATTACACAGGTAGAGGAAGAGGGTACAAAAAGGGGTACACCATTTGGGGAAAATAAGGGGATACAAAACCAAAACTATTACAAAGTATTACAAAGTATTACAAAGTATAAAAGCACACTACAACATCTGACAATATTTCCAAATACTTACATTAAATCTTTTTCAAATGACATGGTTCAATAATATTTCTTCTAGATATGTTGAGAAGATTTTACCTATACTGAATATTTTTGTGTATTGATGATTGACCTCTGATACATCAACATATGATCAGTTTGTTCTTTATATTTGTCCCTCAGACACAGAACTAGTGATTAATATCTCTTGTGGTACCTCAGTAGTTAATGAAAAACATTGTGTGTTCCTTTGACTACACAAAGTGCAAACTCATACAAAAAAATCACAGGTGAACTCCTTATGAACATTTCCAATTGCTTAGGCACAATTTGAAAAGCTCAAGTAGTTTGCCATTAAAATAATGAACAGCATAAACTAATTTTTCATAGTAATTAACTTGTGTCAGCACCATTATTTTTCATTCATTATAAATGAAAAAGAATGAAAGATCACCTGCAGGAACAGATGTGTGAAATTGTCTCTGAGGTTCCATTACAGACTTTTTTTATCCTTGAATTAGACTTATACATTTTTATCCAATGAATTATACTGAGAGTGGGATCCAGACATACAAGAATGCAGATGGTAGAGACTGTCCAGGAGAAACTGTCCAAAAGGACATTTAATAAGGTTGTTGTCTGTGAACTGATATTTTAATGAAAAATGCAGCTATTAATGACAAACCAAACCAAACCAAAACAAAGAAAAACCTTCAAAAGATTTGAAAAATTTTGTCTCCTACAGCTATAAGAAGTTAGGAAAAACAATTTGACAGTAAAACTAACTGGGTTCTATTTCTGTTTTTTGTTTTAATTGGAAAAGTCTATTTGCATAATGTGGAGCTTCGTGTCTCAGCTTATTTAAAGACTATTTTAGGAAATATTTATTACCTTTTTGAATGTTGTGGAGTTTTTCTTATTTTCTTTGTTTGGTTTTCAAGGAGGTTGATGGAAATGATGAAGGAAAAATAATTTTGCCTATCTTTAGATGTTTCCAGTCTTGTTGATATATTTTCTACACATCTCTTACATTCACAGAATACACCACTGAAAAAGTCCATTTTGATTTCTACGAGGTCCTGCTGAACTGTTAATGATGTTCTTTTAAAAGAACATACAAACTTCAGTCTTGTGTATACCATTGTAGCCGCAGCTCTCTCCACAGAGAGCAGCAGGCACAACTTTCCCAGGCATTTTCCCGGGGAAAAGAATGAGAATGATAAGAAAACAATTCTTATCTTCACTTGCTGCAGCTGTTGTTGTGCACATGTGGAATGTGTAATGGAGATTTGTTTACCAAAGAGTGATTTCTTAATTGGACACTGGTGATGGTGTTTCGATTTGATTGACCAGTCTGGTCAAAGTCTGTATCCAACTGTCTGCAAGGGCGATGGGTATTTTCTTATTAGTATAGTATAGAATAATAAAGCAATTGATCAGCCTTCTGGAATCATGGAGTCAATGCTAATTATTACTCCAGCAGGTCCATCTTGCTCCCTCATCTATTGCATTACCAAACTACAAACATCTACTAAGCTATAGTATTAATAAAGTGGGACCTTTTCTAATTGGGATAGAATGATAAAAATATTTATGTTGTAAGTATTCTGTGTAGCTTCAATTCTCTGCAAAAACTGGAGTTCACTCCAAAGTTGGAGCATTATGCTCCAGACTTCATCCAGCTGAATCATGGACACTTCCAAAAATAAACAAGTATAAAATAAACATAAATAGACGGCACATTTTGCATTGTAGAGAACATTTGCTTTACGCTTTGTATTGTCACTGAGTTGGATACTTTTCTTACTCGAAATTTAATATATTTATTTCATAAATCCTATATATAGGAAGTATAATAATTCTTTTACATATGTTTTCTTTATATTTAACTCCTGTTCTTTTGCTTTTCCTCCAAGGGTTTGAAATAAAAAAGGTCAATAATGTTATTAACTGGAATGCATTAACAAATCCTGAATATATGTTTGCAAATGGAGTAAAGTCATGTCAGGAGATTTTCAGTAAAAATTGTATGCAATGTTCAACATAATTTTTCCCAATTTGTTCTTTTTGAGGTGTATGCCCTTTTTAGAGGTAGGAGTCTTACAAAATTTTACATAATTAGGGAAAATTTTACAGTTGAAAGTATTTAAATTATGTTCATAAATAAATAACAGTTGCTAATTTAAAACATGGATAAAAAGAATTAATAAGAAATAATCAAAGAACAAAAATAAAAAGGGTTATGGGAATGAAAAATAGCATCAATATGTCATTATTTGCCTTTCCCATGTGGTGAAATCCGTTGGCTTTCATTGCTTTGGTTTCTGACTCGTTAACATTTCATTTCCCAGTAGCAGCAAACATGAATATTCACCCTAGCTTTGCCTTGCATAACTCCAACTATCAGATATCTTTTGATAAGGAATAGAAATTCTTTCATTCTCAAGTTGCCATCAATGGGAGAATATATGGGGTTTTGCTGCAGAAAACTAAGACACTGACTATAACTCTCAGAGGGATGAGATAGGGAGCGCTGATGGGAAAGGTGTAGCGAGCAACTTCTCTTGCGGAGCTTCTCGCTGCTGTTATGATAATTTTACATCCTGCTGACAAATTATGTAGCATCAACTGAGTAGCCATGGACTCCTTCCCTCAGTTTGTGTTCTGCTGAGTTGAAAATGGTTGTAGTAGGATAGTTTGATCTTATACTTCCTCTGGAAACCAGCACCATTTTGCTTCCATCTCCAAGCTTCCAAACAAAAAGAGCAAAAAGAGCACAGCAAAAAGAGGATGGATCCTTCTTAACCTTTTGTTACATAAAGTTGAAATCCATTTTGTGACAATGAATACATATTTCCAATAAGACATAGATTGCAGGAGAAAACAAAGTTTTTTTATTGAACAGATGTGTGTAAAGTACACTTTTAATGATCAAAGTAAGGAAAAGAAACTTCTACTTTCTAAAAATGACCTGAATAGCCTTGCAACAAAATGACTCAGAAATGCAGAGGAACTGAAAACAAATATAGTTTTAAACACAATTAGCTTACATATTTGCTTTCCTTGACAGATCACTTGCAGAGAGTAACTGAAGCAGAATACCTTGCTGCTGCTTTTAATGTGATACATGATTTTTTAACTTCAGAACAGAAGGAATGGGTTGTTTTCAGTGCTTTGAGTTCATATCCATCATGTAAGATTTTCCTGGTCAGTATGTAATCAAACTGAGAATACTGAATCATATTTTAAGATTTAATCTTTTATAAAGCAATAAAAAATGTGAGAAACCAGAGATTTATTAGATCTTTTTTATCACATGTACCACAGCTTTTCCTGGTGTTTACCTCTCTTTATTTCAGTTAATATTTGGTAAGAAAACCACATCTTTTTGTTTGTATATTTGTTTCTTACTAGTAGTTCCAAGAAAGCAAACATTTTTCAGGGTACAAAAAAATAGAGGTATATTTCACATCATTCAATACCAGAGTGATGATGTGACTCTTACCTAAATTAGGCAGTTTTGTTGCATACATCTCCAGTATTCTGGTAGATAATATATTTCTTTCTTGAAAATAAGCGATATTATTGTAAAATCATGTATGCATTAAATAAATTTCCTACAAGGAAACTAGAATGGCATAGGGCATCTACTTCTATAATTACTCAAGCCCCAAATGCAGATGACAGCAGACAGAATACTTACATTAAAAAGCTGTGAGGGAGGTAAATGAATCAGCACTAAAATCACAAAGGAATACATTGAAATTATGACATTATTATATGTTAAATAAGGATAAGTGTCAGAAAATGGCAAAACTTAAAATCTCAATGAAGTTGTATATATATTTTGAACAGCACTATTCAGAAGTTAAATATTTAATGTGACCTAGTGTTTCGAGTTTGGTAGTTTACATCCATGTACTCAGCTCTTAGTTGCTTATGTTTGTTTAGAACCAGGATTCTCAATGGCTACATGCCCTTATTAAGTTAGAAATGCTTTGGAAAGCAGACAAAGAATACTTTCTTATTCACAGTCAAAGTGTGGCTTTCCTAAAGCATAGGGAGAGGAGGGCTCTAGTATCATGTACATAGCCCAACAGCTTCAATCAAGACATGTAAAGGTGCTTGATAATCCTTCTATCAGTTATATTGACATATTCTATTTCCCTTCTTTGAATTAATTTAATCCAAAGTCTATTTTCAATATATCACAATAAAAGAATATGAGGAATATGGAAAAGACACAAATTCACACGTTTATTGTGAGGCATCCTCTGGTTTTGCAACACGTCTAGTGATCATTTTTCTTCCAATAAAACCAGTGCCAAAATATTTTGAATGAAATCAAAGTATAACAACAATATTTTAATTGTCAACAGAGAATTCTTCCACTTGTTATGGAAAATGTAATTTACTGCCACTTGTATCAAATTTTGTTGTGAAACACAGAATACTTATAATACTGTACCTCGAGTTTTGATAATAGGTCTTGTGAGAATAAGATTGAACGTACTAAGATGGTGTTAAAGTTCACATTGAAGTCAAGTGTTTTTACAGTGCTGCAGAATGTTCAAAATGAAATAGAAAACTTAAAATTATTGTTTATTAAAAATTGTTTTACTTTATTTGGACAAATGGCACTTGTTAATATTCTTCATTATAAAGCCCAAAGAGTCATTATAATGTATTATTTGTAGCACAAATAAGCCCCTCAAACTAAATTTGTCCAGCAAGGCTATTGCACTATTACTTGAGCTGCAACATTCTAGTTTTACAGTTTTTTTAAACATGTATCTAATGAATAGGACCCCTTCTTACAAACAGCATATTCTTATGGTGCAAAGACTTCTAGCTTTCCGTGGCCCTGATAGATTAACCTACCAAAAGAACCAATGCTAAGCAAAGAAGTCCAAACCAAATGTAAATGCTTTTTCTAATTATCCAAATTCTAGGGCTAAGAAATTAGTGTAATGTCTTTGCCTGAGTAAAAAGTCTTGGCACAGAGAAAAGAAATTGACAGTGGTAAAAGGGGATGTCTGAAATGTTCAAAAATATGAAAAATATACAAGATTGTGATACACACCTTTCAAGCTGATTTCCAGGAATAAACTTTTAGGAAAACTATGATAAAAGAAATGGGAGTAAGTTTACTATGTTATCAGAAAATCTACTTCAAAAGAGTCAGTAAACAAATACCAATATTTAGAAAAACTCCAGAATTATCAGGATCATTCTGAAGGCACATTTTGAAAAAGGATTGATACGACATAGTTAAATAAAAATAAAAATACTTAGTTAAAGTATAATACAATAGTAAATACATAGTTAAATAAAAATATTTCAATCAAAATCAAAAAAAGCTTTTTCAAAGACCGTAAACTGTTCCACAGTGTATCTCACTGGGAAATTAAGATTTAATCCTTGAAAAAAATTCAGTGAGAATAAAATCTGGACTACAAATCCAAAGTGGAGAATTAAGTGTCTGACTTATATCTGACATTAATATGAGATTGTGAAAGGGACAAATAGTTTCCATAGATACATATTAAAAAAAAAAAAAAAAAAAAAACCCAAACCAAAAAAAAAAAAAAAAAAAAAAAAAAAAAAAAAAAAAAAAAAGTAAAATTACCTGAAATCAAGGCAGTGTCTATTATATACTACTGCTTTTATGAAAACACTAATAATCTTACTACCATAAGGCATACTGAAAGTTGATATTTGTTGACTTGAAGGTACTACTCAAAAAAACCCCAGTCTATGACGGTATTACCAGATTGTACAAATACAACAGCCTCTTCAGTAGATTTTTGGAAATTCAACATTCTTAAAAACTCAATATTAAAATTTCAGTAAGAGTAAGAACATGAAAAATGAAGAGATATTCATCAAGTCCAGTAAACAGAAGCAGTAAATACAGTGAAATCCCTGTGATCTGCCTATATAGTCTTGTAGTTATTTGCTAAAAAACATCCAGAATTTTTTAATCTCTTTTAATGCAATTTCTATTTTGTTTGAATTAATCTTCCACACAGTTCTTGTAATACAAACAGTGCAACTTAAAAAAATACTACTCCAGACTTAGTGACAGAAACATTCAAAGAAAAAAGAGAAGGAGTGCTACGGAAGGAAAAATATGCAAAAAACCAGGAAGATGGTCAAAACAGTAATTTCCAGCTCTACTGTGTATTTTTTAGAACTACTGCTCTGCCCTGATTGTCTTATATCATTACTTGATGTTCCTTCACTTATCCACTTATGGTTAATTATTTAGCAACTAGTTGAAATCTAGTGTTTTCTTTCACACATCCCTCTATGTATTTGTAGTACTTGGTACTTTTTCTGAGCTTTTTCTTAATCCTTAATATGGGGATAAGTAGAATTGAAGCTTTTTTGCTCTCAGAGAGTCTGTGGTTATTAGTAATTCAGCCTAAAAACCTTACCAAAAGATACTGTAAAAGTAATGAACTAAAACATGATGCACAAGCTCTGTGGAACAGGAAATTAAGAAAACATCAGCAAAGATCTCTCATCTGACTGATGGCTCTCTAAAAACCCCACAAAACTGGTCATAAAAATGATCTTCCAGCAGATCCTTGTATCAGGAAAGGAAGAGGAAAATAAGCTATTGTGAGTCCCACGGGAACTTGTGGACTTTGCAAGACTTCTTCCAGTGTGTTATGAGGAAATTGTGACATGGAGCAGTATATATTATAGGATGTTTATAGGAAGGGCCACAACTGAGAAAAAGGAGGAAGCAAGGTTGATCAGGGAGGAAAATGGGATGGAGTGGATTTAAAAGAGATCTGCCTTGTGAGTAAACATGCTGCTGGGTGATCTGCTTGTTTGTCCAAGCCCTTTGTTATATCACTGCAGTGCACCCTGTCTTCAATTAAACCCCACCACTAACTGGTTTCTATGTGAGTCTGCTCAGCTGTAAGTGTGGTTTGTGAGTGAATTTATCTGGATCAGTCAGCAAGGAGAGACGCTACACCTTTCAGCTGTCAGGACCTGAGTTGGGGTTTGTTTAAGGGGTAATTCAACATGGTTAATAGACAGAATGAGTCATAGTGTACATCTGTGTGTGTGTGAATAAAAAGAGCAAAGGTGCATGTTTTTCAGTAGGAAAAGCCAATACTCACCAGAAAGAGGAGAAGGAACTTGTCCAAACTCCTTGTGTTTGAGTTTCCCCAAGGGCTGGTCAAAATGTTGCTCTCCACACATTTGTGTAAGTAATGACACCTTTGGGACAGCTGCTCAGCCTCACACAGCAGAGCAGCATTGAGAAGAGCTCATGTTACATTCTAGCATCCTTTGGAGCAGCTGTCCTTAAACCTTGATTTTTCTGCTTCTCTAAGAAGCAGATTTCTCCTGCTTCACATCTCTGTGCAGATGTCACACTGAGTATCTTACTTCATAACTTTACATAAAACCAGAGAGAAATACCTTTTTTTAAATTTACCTTTCTTGTTTTAGTACAAAATATCTTCCCTACCTCTGTGTAGAAGTTGGTCACTTTTTATGCCTGTAATTATAAGAAACAGTGGTAAAAATTTTAGAGTAGCGCTCTGAGATTATATCAAGATTCCACTCCAAAAATTTCATTAGTGGTATTCCCATTAATAATAATTGGTTTTTTGAGATCAATGAAACTAATTTTAATTTCTTCTAGCACTTCTTCTCCAAATCTTTAAACACAGTATGGAAAGTACTGAGTTGATTTTAAATTATTCCACTTTAATTATATGTGTTTGAGAATGTCTCTAGTTCTGATCTAGTAATAAAACTCTATCATAAAAATATGTGAATACATATTCTTGTTTTTTAAAAAAAAATAACAAAAATGGATTTTTATCAGAATTTTGCATTCTACTGCATCCCAATTAATGATTTCTATTTGTTCTACTATAGGTATGTCATGTTTTTTTCTTCTCAAATATAATCCCTTTTTATTCTGATTTGTCAAATTTTTGTCTTTAATGGTTCTAAATTTTCATTTTAGCTTCCCTAGTTTTCAACTTAAATATTCATTTACTGCTATAATCATACACAGTAGTCCATTTTTGCTAATTGTATTTTTTCATGTGAATTGAGTGTTCCCAAGTAGGAATAAAACAATAATTTTTTACATTATTTTAAACTGTATTTTAAATTGCTAAAATCTATAAAAAATGTTTAAATGAAAATGTAATTTTCAGTCCTCAGCCAAGTTCCACCATCCTTCTCCAATGCCACCCCTTTGGGCTGCATCAGCTTTGTCTCTGTGAGTAACATCTTTATTTGCCATCTGTGAAAAAGAAAGAAACAATCAAAACTAGGAAGCAAGACTTTTTTTCAAATTATTCTTAAAACTATTAGTAGAATAAAATTCAGTTAGAAATATGGGATAAAAAAGCTCTTAGAAGCATTCAGTGCTCACCAGTGTGTTCTGAATGCTTTTCTCAATAGCTCTTGGTTTTATCATCAAAGTTGTCATTTCACCCACTGGTGAACTGGCCTCTCCATGCGTAGAGATACCAAAATCCCATCTGAAATCCTGACCATTCTGCTGGATTATTTACAATTTATTTAGGAACTGCTGTGTAATTAGTTTATTTTAATTTGACCTATTGATTTCCAAATGTAACATAATTGCGAGACCAACATTCAGACAGTTGATTTCCATTACAAGATCTTTTGCTTGTAGAGTATTAACATGCTATTTTTAAATTACCGTAGTAAAGAGGACTGCGTTTGAGTCCTCTTTAAATACAAATAAGGATATATACGTACATCCCGTAAAAAGTAGAGACAAAGAATTTAAAAGTGCCTGTTTAAAAGGAAGAAAATTCAGTCATTTCAGTATGGTTGTGTGCATATATGCATGTGCATATATGGGTGTTTGTTTGTGTCTGTATGTTATTTTCATTAAGTGAGCTTATTAATTCCTAGGAAAGTTATTTTTCCTAAAGAATAGATTTCCATGACAGCCACATATGGAAATGACAACAACAAAATAACTTTTAGCAAACCCTGGAATACCTCAGGAAGCTCAACTTCGTGGTGAGAAATTTTCTGCTTTTATCCAGATGTATAGGAACCTTCAAGAATTTACTCTTTACAGCCTCAGTAGTCTTCACAAGTTCTGTATTGTAGAAGCAGGACACATTTTAATGAACTGGTCTTCAAAGCGGATAATAGGCTTCGTAGAGAATACTAAGCAACACGTGCATTTTGACTGTAACCATTGCCAAAGGAGTCTTTGTGAGAGCAGCCTTGTCTCTATTAGAAAATAGTTTTTTTAAAAATTGAAATGCCAAATCTGAGTAGGCAGTGTATGTTCATTATCTAGTATTGCAATTTTCCCTTCTAGGGTAGGGAACTCATTTATTTTTACCAAAGTTCAACTCAGAAGTTTTATACCTACATGACTAAGCAACTGATAGAAGCAATTACAGAAAAAAGTTGAACAGGCAACAATCTAAAAATCAGAGAGCAGAGAAAATAACTGGACACAAGGACAGTATAAAAGAGAAGGCAAAAATGAGTAAAATAACGTTTCAAGGAAACTAATTCAGTCCTAGAGACGGAAATATTTTTAAGCAGACAAAAGGATAGCCTCTATTATCAATTGCCTGTAGTTAAACTGGCAGAAACATATGGAACATATCTCAGAATGTCCTTCTAGAACATCAGCTGCAGATGCTCCAGAAGGAATGTCAGTAGCCTCTCAATAGGTTTTTGTAGATGAGCCAAGACCTGGGCAAAAATTTGCAATATGCAGTTAGATCCCCACTTCCAGCAAAGCATGCATATATACACAAGACTTCATTTATACAGCTGTACAGAGCATTCCAAACCAGGATTTTGTTCTGCAAATATTATTTAAAATATTTTATTATTAGCATTTTCCTACCAATTCAATTGCTAGTAAAGCAAAACTATTTGAATAATAAAGTCTCCCAGCAGGAATTTGAATGAAATCATTAGTGCGATTTATAAGCCCACGCTGAATTTTTCTCCCAATCAAGGAAACAAATGAAATTTTATTTGATTTGCCTTTTTGATAAAAACAAATGAATGAATAAACAAACAAAAACAATACAGAGGGAAAAAAGACCAGAAGATAAGTAACATTTTTGTTATTTGCAATAATAATACTACTACTACAAGATGAAATGGAAAATCCTGTAAAATATTCAACACCAACTTTAACTGCTAATTCAGCATCAAACTTTAATTGGAGCATAGATATGTAGTGGTTATCAGCTGAATGAGGTCAGACCTTCCTCCAAAGAAGCTTTAAAGTAACTTCTTTCATTTCATCTAGTTGTCCAACTGCAGAGGAAAATACTAATTCTATTCCCTATTCTATAAAGCAGAAAAAAATGGTAATTGCCAAAACTCAAAAATGAAAACATGGCAAAGAGCTAGGAGAATAAAGAACAAAAAGTTATAAAGAAATCATAGGGAAAGAAAAGACACTTTTTTGGGGATTTTTTAAAACAATAACGGGTTAGTAACACACACTTGCTGATAACTTAGTACTTTGTGTTTGAACTTGTGTAAATCAACAGATATTTCCATTGCACAAGTTTCCATTGCATACTGTGCCAGGTTGAGATCAGTATAGTTTCATATTTTCTAGGTACCAAGCAATGCTAGCATTTTGCCACTACAAAGAGGGGTTTGTAAAATCACAATGCAAAAGCACAAGTGCTAGGCAAATTGTGGGTAATGAATCTGTAGATGTTCTGGTACACAAATTAACTGTCTCTTTCCTGTCAGCAATCTGGTAATTTTGAAATACCAGGCTTGACAACTATTTCAGTGTTATCCACTTCCACAAGGAATAAATAATTCTCAAGCAATCCTTGAAACATATCCAAGTAAAATTCTCTTTTTTTTTCCGTATCTATCTAACCTTCAAATTCCCCACAGAAAACTACTCTGCAAACTTTAGATAATCACTATGTAATTCAACGGAAATATAAAGCTAGGGTCAACACATGATGTAATTGAATTAAATACCACAACCTCCATTTTCAAAACCTGCTTTGTAGCTACAAGGAACTACAGCCTGCAATACTGGAATGTTGCTGACTTCAGGACTCTTAACAAACAATTCAGGATAGTTGTACTGCTGCAAATAATATGGGAGCCTCAATTGCAGTGGGCACTGACTACAACAAAAATAAGTCTTGTCTGTGCTCGTGATCAGCATTTCTGTGGAAGAAAAACATTAAGTCGTGTTTGTATCCTTGACACAATATAAAGTGAAATTAATATAAGCTTCTCTGTGGGTGAGTATAAGAAGAGAATTAAAATTAAACAGGATTTCATACAACTGGAGATGCAGTAAGCTAGCTAAACATTTAAACCATGATCAGTTTGACTTAAGAGGAAAGATAACACAGGCGTTCCACAGCTTTTATCTGTGTAAGCCTATTTCAAGGCCCTTTCCGTCTCTCTTTTTCTGGTGTCAGTAAGGCACCTTGGGATATAATCCCCTAGTTTAGGCAGATGAAATTTAGGCAAACATGTCTTGTCCTAGTTACCAGCTGCACTACTGCCCTCTGCCAGTTAGGGACAACAGTAGTGTTTATTTGAACTACACTGAAAAATCACAACTCCATTCAAATTTATAAAATATTCCATTAAGTTGGAAAAGGGCAAAGATTGTAAAGTATAGGAAATTATGAATGTATAAATGAATAAATAATTATTTATACCATAACAGAATATACCAAACATAATGTCTTTGTTTCCCTTTTCAGTGTAAAAGGACTGTGGTGATACAAAGGAACGTTTTCATGCCTGTGGCTGGGCAGAAGTATGCCACAGCATATGCACCCAAGGAAAACCACCATGGCCTACACAGTTCAGGCAAGATGAAAGAGACATAATTTCAGCCATAGGGAACAGAAGGAAAGAAGGAAGAGCTGTGACTCATAGCTCTCCATAGCTGCCAGACCCTGGTCCCACACGCTTCCCATGCCTGGGGCATGTTGGCAGGCAGTAGGAAAGGAACAGACTCATCTAGCAAACCACCAGTGTGAGCAGCTGGAGGACCAAGCAACCAAGCATAGGGTACGGAATAACCTAAGCTTACCTAAATCATATCAGGAGCCACTTCCTTCCTGAATTAATAAAGTCTGAAGGGGCAGGTCACATACTGTCTGCAAACATTCCCCTGCGTTTCCATGGGCAATGTCTGGATGGTGCACACTATCACTCCTGGGTCTTAGCTTGTCGCCATCTCCCTGAAGGCACCTGATCTTCAGGGATGGGATTGCCCTGACTAACTCCAACTTTCCATGCTCCCAGCCACTCTGAGATGAGGAGGTCTGTTCTTGAGAACAGTAAGTCACAGTAATCTTGCTATTCAGTGATTATGTAATAAAAAAGGAAAAAATAAAAATTTATCATACTATTCTGATTGTGAAAATGCAACACTTTACTATGTCCTAAAGCAGAAATAATCTTCTGAAATAATGATGTAAAAAATGCCTCTCATGCAGATGGAACAGAGGTGTTCACACTCTTTGCACCTTCCATGGAAGTAACAAGATTTTAAGAGAGAGTCTCCCTCTTCCTTTTGTAGCAGGAGCAAATTTTAACAGCTGTGAAAATGTGTATTTCTTTTTCAGTCACAGTGAAAAGTAGGTACCAAAATGAATGCAACCTAGAGACCTCTCTCCTTTGAAATTTAAAATTACATTCAGATTTCTATTGGTGCAATTTCTGGCCATGATAATTTTGTTTCAATACCTGAGATATAATTATTCATTCATACATTTCTCAAATCACTTTTACAAAGTATAATCTGCAATTACTAAAAACATCATGTGAATTTTTGAAAAAGCAGAACAGATTTTCTATCAAATATCCTACTACTCCAGATGTACTACAATGTTTTTTTGTGTCCCTGTGTTCAGATATCATTTTTTTTCAGAGATCTCATTGTCAAACAAAATTGAGAGCCAGTGTAGAGCCATACAGAACTTTAACTGCATCTGTAGAGGAATTAAAGAAGGAATCATTAGGAGACTCAGCCCATAACAAGGAACAAAAAATTTTATTAAGTGTATGGCACTGTATGTGCACAACTGGTGAAGTACTTATGTGTGGTTAATGGATTTTTAAAGCCATGGATATTTCCTTTTTTTTTCTATGTGATGAACTTAGCAAATAATTTTGATTAATGGAAAGTCCATTACTTGTAGGATAAGGGAACAACTGACTTTCCAACACAGCTACTGTGCCCATGCTACGTCTATTTCTATATCAAAAATATAATAGAAATAATAAATCTTTGTAATAATTTCCCCCAGAACTCTCCAGCCTGCAGTTATCTCAATGCACCACATAATTTGCAGGTTAGGCTGGCTAGCTGGTTTCAATAAACTGGTCACAAGGTGCTGTTAACAGCTACCATCTAAAGAATACGTACTTAAAACAGTGATTAGAGTCAGAGTTGTTAAATGCTTATGTGAGACTACATTAAAAAGTGAAAATGAGGAAGCTTGATGCTAATGGCCATCATGTTGAAGACCCTAATAAATTTAACTGAGTTTCACAGGAAAAATTTGGCAGAGTTTTTCAAGCCAGATATGGGTAAGGAGCAATCAGTATGGTTGCTTGCACTGCATGGAAAACAGATAAAATATCAATTTTATAAGAAAAACTCTGCAATAGTATGAAAGCTGTGTCAATATGGCAAGGAATTAGAAATCCATTTGGTTGCAATGGGATCATTCTGTTTACATACACTTGAGAGTTGTTATAGAGGCTGCCACTATTGCTGCAGGAGAGTAAGAAAATGATGCCAGTACATGCTATTATCCCTCTGCTATGTCATTCAGAGATAATCCTATGCCCACTCCATAGATGTTTGAGCTTCATTACACATATGCAGCTCCTTTTGAAGATAATGGGTAACATTTACAGGTTGTACAACCTCTTTGTTCAAGTGAAATCATTCTAGGAAAAATGGAAAATCAACAAGCATATTTAGGAGGAAAATGGGTTTCTATCAACATATTGACATCATTATTGTTCTTGATGGTTGGATTCACTTCAGAGTCATTAAAAGCCCTTCCCACAAATACATCTAAAACATAGGTGCAATGAAATAAAAAAACCCCTGTGGTTTCACAAAATTCTACAATTGATTATATACGCCTAGTATGATTCCATTGCTTAAACATAAACAATTAAAGCCATTTCAGATTCCTAACAATGTCATGGCTATATGTTAGAATAGACAAAAAAGTATAATCCCATCCCCATAGATGTTTGACAATTGAGAATATCTGGCTTCTTAAGCTAAGACAGCTGAAGATCACTCAAAGTGTTTTCAAGGAACAGTTCAAAAGTGCAAAGATACGCATTTTCCTAAATGCTGTGTTCCAGGGTCAGCAGAGATGGACTGGCCTATTGACGTTTAAGAATGGTCCAAAAGGAAAAAGGGGCACTAACTGCTAGGGCAGAATTATCCCCAAAGGCCTGTGACCTAAATGCTATTCAACTTCATGTGCTGGTTGCCTCCTGAGCAGAGAGTGCTCAGAGTTTTCTTTTTTACTCTTGAAGAATCATTTAATGACGAAATAGAGGGGCAGCATAAACTGGAAAATTTACCTATTATTTTCTACACGATCTTCTTTTAATAGTAAGTTGCAAGGTATCAGAAATCTGTTTGTATCTCTTGATATTCTGGCAGTTGCTGCTACTTGAGCACAGACAGAATTTAAAAAAAAAAGTGATTGCAGAAAATTCACTCAACAAAAATGATGGTGAGGGTTATGATGGTATTTGCCCCAAGTTGTACCGTAGCCCAAAAATGATCCTCTTATCTAACTCACAGATTTGTAGTTATTTTCTTTTCCCAGAAACAGCAAGCTTTTCAAAGCATGTTTTACAAGCTGTACAAGTACAATTACCAGTAATTCTCAGACAAGGAACTGCCACAGTTTTACTGCCACATAAATGGATATATGTTAATATTGAATGATTTTTTTTTTCCTGCCAACCACCTGACTTTGTAAATTCTCTTCCCTTCTGCACTGAAAATGGTGGGTTTCCCAAAATTCATGATCAAACATCTACTGATCAAAGTGCAAATAAGCAGTTTGGGATGTGACAAAAAATATAGAGGTCCTTAGTAAAAATTCACTTATAGATGACAGTTAAAGTTAAGATTTCCCGTTCATTTACAAAATAAAAATAACACTGAAACAACAGATTTATTTGTTGAATCCATACAGGCAGGAATTTTAGGTATTATAAATTGACCTCTATGTGTTCTAGGCACTGGAAATACATCAGCAGCATTTTGTGGCACATAAAATACTGGTGATTTTCCTTGCCAAAGAAAATTCTTTTTTCATGGCTTTTTCATGCAATATTAAAAAGTTACTCAAAGCAACAGACCTCAGATTCAATATACTTTTAGAAAACTAATCACCTTAAACTCAGAATTTAAATATCTGACATTTAAAACCCAGTAATGTTTCTATGATAGTATAAAATCATTTAACCATTTATATAAAATAGAGGTATTAGGGAAATCTCACTCTTACTAATTACTTGGAATTTTTTCAAAGATATGAATTCCTTATTGAGATGCCTGGAATGTGAGTCTTAAAAAAAGGCACATAACTTATTGTTAGCTGAGACTTTGTAGACCACTTGCAGAGTAAAGTAGATAACAATTTATAATAATGGTAGTATAATTTGAATTTTTTAGAGTTAATTTGAATTTTTTTGGATTTAAAATTCCTGGCATTATAAATATTGTTTAAATTAGTGAATAATGCGTGCACAAATTACATGCATATTTACAATGAAAGAACTGAGGTTACGGTCACACAAAACAATATCTGTCTAAAACTTTTCCATGTTATAAAAATACTACATTTTCTATCACGTTTCTTAAAGCTGGAAAGGTTTTATGTGATATCTACACAAAGCCTTAAATATCATTCATGTGTAGCTGCTGAGACACAAGCATGTACTTATAAAATCAGCAGATAAAAGATCACCTGAGAAGGTTGCTTTGCCTGAGCAGTCTCAGCAAAGATGATGGTGTTATCCTGATATTATAGTGACATAATAAAGAGTTAGCTAAACAAAAACTCATTCTAGTTAGTCACATAATATTTTGGGGAGAAAAGGGGAATATGATCTGATTAACATAAAATATGATAATAATTTAATATGAATGCATTTATTTCTGAAGCCATGGCAAAATAGAGGGCTTCCTTGAATAGTTCACATTTCCTCTGTGTAAACTCCTACATCAGAAAGCCTACAAACTCTGAAATGTGACCTCCTTAAAAACAATTTTTCTTCTTAGTGTGATAAATAGGTGTGATTCGTG
>NW_024525069.1:0-1536 GCF_017590135.1 Pyrgilauda ruficollis
TTTGGGGGCATTTGGGGTCACTTGGGGCTCCTTGCCCTGATTTTGGGGAATTTTTGTGGAATTTCGAGGTCCCTGAGCGGATTTTGGGGGAATTTTGGGATATTTTGGGGTAATTTCCGGGGATTTTGGGGTCCCTGACTGAATTTTGGGGCGATTTGGGGCCATTTTGTGATCCCGGATGGGATCTGGGGTAATTTTGGGTGTTTTGGTGCAATTTTGGGATATTTTAGGGGATTTTGGGGTATTTTGGGATAATTTTGGGATCCCGGATGGGATTTGGGGTAATTTCAGGCTGTTTTCGGGCAATTTTGGGCTATTTTGATGCAATTTTGGCCAATTTTAGTAGAATTTTGGGGTATTTTAATACAATTTTAGGTTATTTTGCAGCAATTTTGGGGCATTTTGCTGCAATTTTGGGCTATTTTAATGCAATTTTGGGCTATTTTGGTGCCATTTTGGGCTTTTTTAGTACAATTGTGGTCTATTTTGGTGCAATTTTGCCCTGTTTTGGTGTAATTTTGGTCTATTTTGGTGCAATTGTGGCCTATTTTGGTGTAATTTTGGTGTAATTTTGGGCTATTTTGGTGTAATTTCGGGCTATTTTGGTGCAATTTTGTCCTGTTTTGCTGTAATTTTGCCCTATTTTGGTGTAATTTGGGGCTATTTCGGTGTAACTTTGGCCTGTTATGATGTAATTTTGGGGCATTTTGGTGCAATTTTGGCCTGTTTTGCTGCAATTTTGGGCTATTTTGGTGCAATTTTGCCCTATTCTGGTGGAATTTTGGTGCAATTTTGGGGTATTTTGTTGCAATTTTGGTGCCATTTTGGTGCAATTTTGGGCTATTTTGTTGCAATTTTGGGGCATTTTGGTGCAATTTTGGGGTATTTTGGTGCAATTTTGGGGTATTTTGTTGCAATTTTGGGGCATTTTGGTGCAATTTTAGCCTATTTTGCTGCAATTTTGGGGCATTTTGGTGTAATTTTTGGGCTATTGGTGCAATTTTGGGCTATTTTAGTACAATTTTGGGCTATTTTGGCGCAACTTTGCCCTATTTTGGTGCAATTTTGCCCTATTTTGGTGTATCTTTGCCCTATTTTGGTGCAAATTTGGGCTAGTTTGGTGCAATTTTGGGGCATTTTGTTGTAACTTTGGCCTGTTTTGGTGCAAATTTGGGCTATTTTGGTGTAACCTTGCCCTATTTTGGTGGAATTTTGGTGCAAATTTGGTGTAACCTTGCCCTATTTTGGTGGAATTTTGGTGCAAATTTGGTGTAACCTTGCCCTATTTTGGTGGAATTTTGGTGCAAATTTGGTGTAACCTTGCCCTATTTTGGTGGAATTTTGGTGCAAATTTGGTGTAACCTTGCCCTATTTTGGTGGAATTTTGGTGCAAATTTGGTGTAACCTTGCCCTATTTTGGTGTAACCTTGCCCTGTTTTGGTGCAATTTTGCCCTGTTTTGGTGTAACTTTGCCCTATTTTGGTGTAATTTTGGTGCAATTTTGCCCTTTTTTGGTGCAATTTTGCCCTATTTTGG
>NW_024525070.1:0-1575 GCF_017590135.1 Pyrgilauda ruficollis
CGGGCGTCCGGCCCCGCCCCCTGAGGCCCCGCCCCCTCCTCGTCCTCCTGAGGGACCAAAACCACCCAAAAATGACCCAAAACGGCCAAAAATTGCCAAAAATATCCAAAAATCATCCCAAAGTACCCCAAAGAAGCACAAAATAACCCCAAAATAACACAAAAATAGCCGAAAATAATCCAAAAATATCCCAAAAGTAGCCCCAAATAACCCCAAAATATCCCCAAAATAGCCCAAAAGCGACCCAAAATGGCCAAAAATATCCAAAAATCATCCCAAAATAACCCAAAATAACACAGAATAACCCAAAGAAGCACAAAATAACTCCAAAATATCCCAAAATAATCCCCAAAAATGGCCAAAAATAACCCAAAATCATCCCAAAATAACCCAAAGAAGCACAAAATAATGCCAAAATATCCTAAAACTCGCCCAAAATAACCCAAAATAACCCAAAATAATCCCGAAAATTACCCAAAATGGCCAAAAATAGCAAAAATTCACCAAAAATAACCAAAAACAACCTAAAAATAGCCCAAATGAAGCCCAAAATATGCCAAAGTAGCCCCAAATAACCCCAAAATAATCAAAAAGTGACCCAAAATAACCCAAAATATTGAAAAATAGCAAAAAATGGCCAAAAATAACCCCAAATCATCCCAAAATAACCCAAAAAAGCACAAAATAACCCCAAAATATCCCAAAAATCGCCCAAAATAACCCAAAAAATATTCTAAAATATCCCAAAACAACTCTAAAATACCCCAAAAATAGCAACTAAAAATCCAAAATATTCCCAATAACCCCAAAATATCCCCAAACATTCCTAAAATATCCCAAAAAATCCCAAAATAACCCCCAGAATCCTAAAATATCCCAAATATCTCCAAAAAATCCTAAAATAACCCTAAAATATCCCAAAAACAACCTCAAAAGACCCCAAATAATCCCAAAACATCCCAAATTTACCCCAAAAAAATCCAAAATCCCCCAAAATCCCCCAAATTCCCCCCCAGTCTCAAAAAGCTAAAAAAATTTGGAGAAAAACCCCAAAAATTGGGAAAAAATCCCCAAAAATTGGGAAGAATCCCCAAAAATTGGGGAAAAATCCCCAAAAATTGGGGGAAAATCACAAAAAATTGGGGAAAATCCCAAAATATTGGGGAAAATCCACAAAAAATTGGGGAGAAACCCCCAAAAATAGGGATAAATGAAAAAAAAAGAGGGGGGGAATCCACAAAAATTGGGAAAAATAAAAAATAAAAATTGGGGAAAATCCACAAAAATTGGGAAAAAAACCCAAAAAATTGGGGAAAATCCCAAAAAATCGGGAAAATCCCCAAAAACTGGAGAAAAAAATCCCAAAAAATTGGGAAAAATCACAAAAAATGGGGGAAAAATCCCTAAAATTTGGGAAATATCCCAAAAAATTGGATAGAATCCCCATAAATTGGGAGAAAATCCCAAAAATTGGGGTAAAATCCTCCAAAATTGGGAGAAAATCCCAAAAAATTGGGGAAAAATGCCCAAAAATTGGGGAAAAATTACAAAAAAATGGAAAAATATCTCCAAAAA
>NW_024525071.1:0-1574 GCF_017590135.1 Pyrgilauda ruficollis
AAAACAAAAAGAAAAAAAAGAAATTTGTCTTCAGGTACTGCCTACACTCAGGGAGCATTCACCACAAAAACCACCAAAATACTTTCCCAGACACCATTTTAGGTTATCGGTCACCCTCAGAACCTACTGAGGACAGCATAAACCCAACAGCGATCATGATTCAGCAGTCTAATACTGTCTGAACCCTCGCTATTAAAGAAACAATAGAAAACTGCTTCTCATCGGATCTACCCTTGTGACCTGACAGGCCCCTGCTTTCTAAAACTGAAAACAGGACAATCTGCAATATGAACACATAGTTAAACCAGAAAAGCATAAATGTAAAAACTACTTCATGGAGAAGGGAGGGAAATGGAGGGAGGACAGATATTGGATAAGAATGATAAAAAGGTTAGAGGGTTTTAGGATAAAAGTTCTTGCTAACGAGCTCTTTTCAGCTAGAACAACTGGATAGGGATTGGGAATTGGGGAGGTTACGGGGAGCCAGGGACTCTGCTAAAGAAAAACCTTTGTGGGGTACCCTGCACCTTCGAGCCGTTTGCTCCCGGAGAACTACCCAAAATAAGGAAAAAAGGAATATGGATTGCAGAGAAGGATATTATCCTGCTCTTGAAATAACAGGGGAAGGAGATCATAAAGTAAAATTTTCAATTCAATGAAATTTTGAGGCTTAGCCATGTGGCTGCAGTGCCAGGTTTAGCAGAACAGAGTGGACTCCCGGGTTTTTGTTAAGGGGAGGGAGGGTTAGGGATGGAGTTAGGGAGAAGGAGCAGTGAGGGGAGAGAAAGACCGAGGAAGGATGTCACAGAACTGAGGAAAACAGTTCTGGGGAGGTGCGGGGCTCGGGCAAAGCTGAAAACTGCATCTTGGTGGTCTGGTGGCTCCCCCGCGGAAACTGGTGGGCTTGGGTTCCTTCTTTCACCGCTGCTGTGGTCTAGGGCATCGGCTGCTGGGGCTCGGCGATCCGCATGGCCTGCCCGCTCTACAGGCACCCCCGACCCCTTCCCACCACCTCTGGGCAGGGGGCGGCGGGCTCGGCCCCACCACGGCAGTGGCAGCTCCCGGAGAGCGGCGGCTGCAAGCAGCCACGAGGTGACGGAGCTGCAAGCGGCGGGCCGGGTGCGCTCCACGTGGCTTGTCTGGGTGCCTGGGCGTGTGCGCACAGCGGTGAGCCAGGGCCGGGTCTGCGGCAGGCTGGAGGTAGTGGGATGGCAGCGTGGGGTCTCACGGGGTCGGTGGTGGAGGGGCTGCCCCATGGTGCCAAAGGCGGCGCTGAAGCGGTGCTCTGTGGGGTTCTGCACTGTGCCACAGGTCCATTTCATCTCAGGGTTGTCAGTGCTGTTGCCGAATGTTGGTCGCCATTTGTTGCTGTTCGTTTGAGGGAGGGGGACTCTGCGGGGGTTCTCTGGGGAGCCCCCTCCCTCAAACAAACAGCAACAAATGGCGCCCAATATGCGGTGCCATTTGTAGAAGTTCATTTGGGGGGCTCCTCGGGGAGTCCCCAGAGGGCCCCCTAAGCTGAGTGTTCGCTGGTAGCACCAGGCAGTCAAGGAGACTCCACATGGCTTCTGAGG
>NW_024525072.1:0-1574 GCF_017590135.1 Pyrgilauda ruficollis
GGCATCTGGGAAACCCCTGGACCAGAGGAATGTCCAGCTCTGGGATGGCTCCATTTGATCCCCAATCCAAGAGCCAGGAATCAAAGCTCTTGGTTGGAGAGGAGAATATTGGACCAGGGGCACTGCAGAGCCTGGTGGGTGTTCCTCAGTGGGCAGTTTTCCCCCAGTTTTCCCAGATCCTGGAACGTGGAATCCATCAGGATTCAATTCCTTCCAAGCAGGAACCTGGGACGTTTTAACCCCTTGGGCAGCCTTGAGTCTCGGGGAAAACAAAATCATCCAGTCCCTCCCCATTCCCAGTTTGAAATCCCATTTCCTGGGAGCTCCTGAACCATCCCTTCCCAGCTATTTTTGCTGGGATATTTTTAGTGGAAGGCACAGAATGCTCGAGGATGGGATAAACAGGATTTTCCACTCCGGGCTTTTGCCATCGGTGTTCAGAGGGACCCCAGGCTGAGGCTGTTTACTGGCCACGAGCTGTGTTTAACATTCCACTCCTGGATATTTATATTCCCAGCCAAATTCAGAGCAGGATTCTGGAAAATGAGCAAAAGTAGGCGATGACCCAACCAGAGACCATTGGGTCATCCAAAAACTTTAGGAGTTGCTCTGGAATCCAGTGTTTTTTTGGGATGCTGGGAGATGACTATAATTAGCAGCCACTCAAATAATTTAAACAGCCACAAAAAAAATCAACTCTGACTTTGCTGAAATCCACCCTTGAGCAATTTGGGAATATTTAGGAAAGGTAAAATCCACCCATGAACATTTGGAATATTTAGGAAAGGTGAAATGCAGCCTCGAACATTTGGGAATGTCTAGGTAAAAAAAATCCCTCCTTGAATATTTTGGGAATATTTAGGAAAGGTAAAATCCACCCTTAAAAATTTGGGGATATTTAGGGAAGGTGAAATTCACCCTTGAATATTTTGGGAATATTTAGGAAAGGTAAAATCCACCCTTGAATATTTTGGGAATATTTAATAAAGGTAAAATCTCCCCTTGAACAGTTGGGAATCTTTAGGAAAGGTTAAATCCACCCTTGAACATTTGGGAATGAGCTCCCCCAACCCTCCTTGTGCTGGAGGTAGAAACGCAATTTCCATCTCATGAATATGGATGAGAGAGCAGAAACCACGGCAGGGCCAATCCAGGGATATCATTAAACACAAAATCCCTTTTTTCCCAGGGATTAATGGAGCAAGAAGCTCCAGTTGACTCCAGCTCCCGTGCCAGGAGCTGTTTTTCGGAGCTGCTGGACGGGATCAAAGTCGATTTTCAAACACAAATTTGTAACTTAATGCACGGGCACGTTCCTGCAGGGATCGGACACGCCCAGAAAATTCCCATAAAAACCTTTTGGATGAGGGAAGGAGAGGTTTGGTTGTTTCTTTAAACCTTGGGGGGATGTTGGAAGAGAGGGAGGTTGTTTATTGGTGTTGTTTGGGGAGGATTTTTAGGCTGGGTTATCCCTGCCTGAAGCCAAGGGGTTTTGGGAGGAATTACAAGGGTTTGGGGAATATTTCTAAGGTTTTGGGAAGAATTGCAAGGTTTTGGGGAGGAATGAGAAGGTT
>NW_024525073.1:0-1573 GCF_017590135.1 Pyrgilauda ruficollis
CCTGACCCCACTGCAGTATGGCCGGCTCATTGACCTGTGCCAGCCCACGCAGAGGAACCCAACCCCATTTCCAGTGTGCCTGACCCCATAGCTGCTATTGCCCCGTGTCCCTGACCCCATACCCCACACCTGACCCCACACCTGACCCCATACCCCATAACTGACCCCATACCTGACCCCACTGCAGTATGGCCGGCTCATTGACCTGTGCCAGCCCACGCAGAGGAACCCAACCCCATTTCCAGTGTGCCTGACCCCATAGCTGCTATTGCCCCGTGTCCCTGACCCCATACCCCACACCTGACCCCATACCTGACGCCATACCCCACACCTGACCCCATACCCTGTGCCTGACCCCATAACTGACCCCATACCTGACCCTATAACCCCATTGCAGTATGGCCGGCTCATCGACCTGTGCCAGCCCACGCAGAAGAAGTACCAGATCGCCGTGACCAAGGTGCTGGGCAAGAACATGGACGCCATCATCGTGGACTCGGAGAAGACGGGCAGGGATTGCATCCAGTACATCAAGGAGCAGCGCGGCGAGCCCGAGACCTTCCTGCCCCTCGACTACCTCGAGGTCTGACCCCAAAAGGGTGGGAGAAACCCTAAAAGGGGTTTGGGGTCACTGGAAACCCTAAAACCAGCTTTAGGATCAGGAGAAACCCTATAGTGGGGTTTGGGTAACTGAGACCTTCCTGCCCCTCGACTGCCTCAAGGTCTGACCCCAAAAGGGTGGGAGAAACCCTAAAAGGGGTTTGGGGCCAGGAGAAACCCTAAAACCAGCTTTAGGGTCATTGAAAATCCTAAAATAGGGTTTGGGGTCAGAGAAAACCCTACAGTGGGGTTTGGGTAACTGAGACCTTCCTGCCCCTTGACTGCCTCGAGGTCTGACCCCACAAGGGCAGGAGAAACCCTAAAAGGGGGTTTGGGGTCAGTGGAAACCCTAAAAGGGGATTGGGGTCAGAGAAAACCCTAAAAGGGGTTTGGGGTCACTGGAAACCCTAAAAGGGGTTTGGGGTCACTGGAAACCCTATAGTGGGGTTTGGGTAACTGAGACCTTCCTGCCCCTCGACTGCCTCGAGGCGTGACCCCAAAAGGGCAGGAGAAACCTTAAAAGGGGTTTGGGGCCATGAGAAACCCTAAAAGGGGTTTGGGGTCAGAGCAAACCCTAAAAGGGGGTTGGGGTCAGAGAAAACCCTAAAAGGGGGTTGGGGTCAGAGAAAACCCTAAAAGGGGGTTGGGGTCAGAGAAAACCCTAAAAGGGGGTTGGGGTCAGAGAAAACCCTAAAAGGGGGTTGGGGTCAGAGAAAACCCTAAAAGGGGTTTGGGTAACTGAGACCTTCCTGCCCCTCGACTGCCTTGAGGTGTGACCCTAAAATGGGGTTTGGGGTCAGGAGAAATCCTGAAAGGGTTTTGGGGTTAGTGAAATCCAAAATTGGGGTTTGGGGTCTGTGGGTAACTGAGACCTTCCTGCCCCTGAACTGCCTCGAGGTCAGACCCCAAAAGGGCAGGAGAAAAAACCCTAAAAGAGGTTTGGGATCAGTGGAAACCCTAAAAGGGGTTTGGG
>NW_024525074.1:0-1573 GCF_017590135.1 Pyrgilauda ruficollis
TCTCAGATTTTGGGGTCAGTTTCGGGGGGTCTCCGGGCCCGCTGCCAGCGCGGGGGTCTCACTCGGCGTCCCCCCAGGGCCGCAAGCCGGGGTATTTCTCCTTCCTAGACCCCTTCTCGCCGGCTGTGTGGCTCTTCATGCTCCTGGCCTACCTGGCCGTCAGCTGCGTGCTCTTCCTGGCCGCCAGGTGAGGGGGGACACCCCAAAACGGGACCCCGGAATTGGGGGGGACACCCCAAAAAACGGCCCCGAAAAAGGGAGGGAGGAGCGGCAGGAGGGAGGTGAAAATCCAGGGAAAACTCCCCAAAAAAACCTGGAAACGCCCCAAAATGGGGCCAAAAACTGGGGGAGGATTCCACAAAACCGGGCTGAAAATTGGGGGGGGACACCCCAAAAAACGGCCCCGAAAAAGGGAGGGAGGAGCGGCAGGGAGGAGGCGAAAATCCTGGGAAAACGCCCCAAAAAAACCAGCTCCCAAAAATTCATTTTGGGTGGTCTCGGGTTAATTTAAGGTGGTCTCAGGTTAATTTTGGGGTGGTCCCAGATTAATTTGGGGTGGTCTCAGGTTAATTTAAGGTGGTCCCACATTAATTTGGGGTGGTCCCAGAATAATTTAAGGTGGCCTCAGATTAATTTAAGGTGGTCTCAGGTTAATTTAAGGTGGTCCCAGATTAATTTGGGGTGGTCCCACATTAATTTTGGGTGGTTCCCAGATCCATTTTGGGTGGTCTCAGGTTAATTTAAGGTGGTCCCAGATTAATTTAAGTTGATCTGAGGTTAATTTAAGGTGGTCCCAGATTAATTTAGGGTGGTCCCACATTAATTTTGGGGGGTTCCCAGATCCATTTTGGGTGGTCTCAGGTTAATTTGGGGTGGCCTCAGGTTAATTTAAGGTGGTCCCAGATTAATTTTGGGGTGGTCCCAGATTTATTTGGGGTCTTCTCATGTTAATTTAAGGTGGTCCCAGATTTTTTTAGGGTGGTCTCAGGTTAATTTAAGGTGGTCCTAGATTAATTTGGGGTGGTCCCACATTAATTTTGGGTGGTCCCAGATTAATTTAAGGTGCTCCCAGATTAATTTAAGGTGGTCTCAGATTAATTTAAGGTGGTCCCAGATTAATTTGGGGTGGTCCCAGGTTAATTTAAGGTGGTCCCAGGTTAATTTAAGGTGCTCCCAAATTAACTCGTGGCAGTCCCAGATTAATTAGCGCTGACCCCACACCCCGCGGGGTCCCCCCCATGCCGGGGGGGGGTCCCGACCCTCCGTGCCCCCCCCAGGCTGAGCCCGTACGAGTGGTACAACCCCCACCCGTGCCTGCGGGAGCGCCCGGGGCTGGTGCAGAACCAGTACACGCTGGGCAACAGCCTCTGGTTCCCGGTGGGAGGATTCCTGCAGCAGGGCGCCGAGGTGCTGCCCCGCGCCCTCTCCACGCGCTGCGTCAGCGGCGTCTGGTCAGCACCCCCAAATTCGGGGGGTTTGGGGCCGGTTTGGGGGGGATTCGGGGCGATTTGAGGGGATTTGGGGGCGGTTTGTGGGGGTTTCGGGCGTGTATGGGGAGGTTTGGGAGGGGTTT
>NW_024525075.1:0-1572 GCF_017590135.1 Pyrgilauda ruficollis
GACCTTTGAGGGGGGCTGAGGGACCCCAACCTCAGAAGGAGGACCGAGGAACCCCCCCATTTCTGGGGGTGCTGAGGGACCTCAGCTTCTGGAGAGGGGACTTGAGGAGCCCCCAAACCCCTGAGGAGGGACCCCAACCCTTAACAGAGGGGGCTGAGGGACCCCCCAGTGTCTTTCCCAGAGAGAAGGAGGCAGCTGGAGTTGCCCCAGACCCCTCTGGTGGGGGATCAAGGGGACGGGAGCAGGAGCTGAGCTTCTCCCTTCCCACAGCTGTGGCAGCAGAGGCAGAGCTGAGCCCCCCCAAACCCCCTTCGTGGGGTGTCAGGGGCTCTGGGAGCTCCCCAGCCCTGCGGGGTCTCAGAGAGACTGTGGATCCAGGTTCAGGGACCAACCTCTGGATGCCTTTCCCTAGGAAACCATTCCCTTTCTGGAGCATCCCTTCTCAGCGTTCAAAGAAATGAATCCAGGAGCGTGGTGAATGCTCAGGATGGTGTCCCTGGCAGGGTGTGCTGTGCCAGGCAGGAGCTGCTGGAATCCCTCAGGATTGCAGGCTGGCAGGAGCTGGTGGGCTGGGAGGCACACGCAGCTCTGAGTCACTGCACAATTAACTCTGCACTTTAATTAACCGGGAAGGTGCTGCCAGCCTACTCAGCCTGAAACCTGCCGGGGGGCTGGGCCTGCCAGGATGTGGGGTGGGGAGCATTCCATGGACACGGGAGGAGGGGCTGAGGCTCCCCTCCCTCCCTGGGAGAGCTCCTTCCTTCCGCAGGGTGATGTTGGTGGCGGTCTGGGCTGGAACCGGCGGGAATTCTGTGGCAAAGCTGGTTTGGGATGCAGCGTGTAGTGGTTTTAGGATTAAACTGGGTGTTGGTGTGGCAGGAGAAGATGGCCAGATCCTGGCAGTCCCACGTTTCTGGGAGACAATAGCAGGAGGTTTAGGATCTCACTCTTATCTTGGATAAATTCCTCACCATTGTTTCTAAAATTCCTGTGAATAATTGTCCATTTCTGTGGATTTTCCATAGCAAAGAGCTGCTTAAATCCTCTTTATCCCTACAGAGCTTTAAAACATATTAGGAAAGATCAAACCCATACAGACCAGTTTGGGATGGAAGGGACCTTAAGGATCCTCCAGTGCCACCCCTTGGATGGGCAGGGACACCTCCCACTATCCCAGGTGCTCCAAGCCCTGTCCAGCCTGGCCTTGGGCACTGCCAGGGATCCAGGGGCAGCCACAGCTGCTCTGGGAATCCATCCCAGATCCTCCCCACTCTCACAGGGAAGAATTCCTTCCCAAAACCCCCAAGACAGATGCCAGCAGCACCTGCTTTGTTGTCAGTCCTCTCTCCATGTTGTTTCAAGCATTCCAGCTTTCTCTCCTACACCCACAGCTTGGAATTCCAAGCATTTCATTCATTTCTCTTGAGTCATGCTGTGAAAATATCCCACCTTGTGCTGCTTCTGCCTCTGGCCATCCCCTCTCCCAGTGCCCAGAGGTGAGGGATTGGTGCAGCCAAGCCTTCCCTCCCCATTCCCAGAACAGCCTGGCTGCTCCAGCTGCTGGGGCTGTAA
>NW_024525076.1:0-1572 GCF_017590135.1 Pyrgilauda ruficollis
CTCCCAGCCAGCTTGGTGTCTGGGTGTCTGTCTTGCAAAGATGTCCTTGGTTCCATGGGGCCCCTTAGTGTCACATTAGCCCTTTGGTTACACAAGGCCGTGCACTGTCACTCTGGTCTACTTGGGTCCATGTGACCATGCAGAGCTACAATATTCTCCTTGGTCCCATGGGCTTCACAGTGCCACAATGTTCTCACTGGTGCTGCAGTTTCACAGTGGCCCCTTGGTTCCATGGGACCCCAGGTTGCCACAGTGGCCCCATGGGTACATGAGGTCCCACACTGTCACCATGGTCTCTGCGGTTCCACCAGTCCCCTCAGTGTCACAATGGACTCCTTTTTTCCACAGTGTCACAGTGGCCTTCTAGATCCCTTGAGGCCCCAACGTGTCACAGTGGTCCATTGGTTACACAGGATCCTGCAGTGTCACAATGTTCCCTTGGTTCCATGAGGCCCCGCAGTGTCAGAATGGCCTCTGTGGTTCCATGAGGACCCAGAGTGTCACAGTGCACTCCCTGGTTCCATTTGGCCCCAGAGCACCACAATTGACCCCTGGTTCTGTGGGGCTGCACAATGTCACCATGGTCTCCCTAGTTCCATGATGCCCTGCAGTGTCACAATGGCCCCAGAGTGTTCCAATCATCACAGAATGACAGAATCAAATAGGCTGGAAAAGAATATTGGGATCATCAAGTCCAACCAATGCCCTAATACTGCCTTGTCACCCAGACCATGCCACTGAGTGCCACTGGAGAGGGACAGTGACTCCACCACCTCCCCCCTGGCCTGCCCATTCCAATTCCCAATCACCCTTTCTGTGAAGAACTTCCTCCTATTGTCCAGCCTAAACCTCCCCTGGTGCAGCTTAAGGCTGTGTCCTCTTGTCCTGCCCTGCAGCAGATCCATACTCTCACCCAGCTTGGTGTCATCTGCAGTTTGTGAATGGTGGACTTGATCCCCTGTGAGTGCCTGTCAGAAATTTCCTGCATTCTTTGCCTCTGGATCATCATGAAAGTTTGAGACCACCAGGGAAGGAGAAGATCCTGTTCTGAAAATCCAGGTCTGATTGGTTCACTAAGCCAAATTATTGTTTACGGGTGTGTTTGCTTGACTCATGGAACACTGCACCCGAGAAAGGGTGTCAGCACTGTTATCTTTGCTCACCTTAAGCTTCCCTCCATGTCCTCTCCATCCCTGGATCTTGTGGTGTCAGTTCTGTACTCGGTGGTGCCTCCAGCCCTGAACCCCCTCATCTACAGCCTGAGGAACCAGGAGCTCAAGGATGCCCTTAGGAAAATAATATCTCTATCTTTTCAGAAGCAATAAACTCTCTTTTTTCTACTCAGAACCTTCAGAATGTAACTCTTTACAATCTTGGTCTTTTTCTCCTATTTGTCCATTTTGTCATTGGGACCTTTTCTTATTTTTTTCTGGTGTTATAATGTTTTTCATGAATTACTGGAGTAGTACTCAGCATTTTTACATGAACATCTACTTTTCTTTTGCAACACAAAGACTTTCAGTAGTCTTATTCCCAGTGCATTTGAATAAAAACAAGTGTTTTCCCTGGCTT
>NW_024525077.1:0-1570 GCF_017590135.1 Pyrgilauda ruficollis
CTCTTCCCATTTTTCCCGCCAAAATTCCTGATTTTTTTCCCGCCAAAATTCTGCTTTTTCCCCGCCAAAAATTCTCCTTATTTTCACCAAAAAATTCCATTTTTTTCCCGCCAAAAATTGTGATTTTTCCCGCCAAAATTTGGATTTTTTTTGGAGGGGAAAAAATTGGGATTTTTTGGGACAAAAAATTGGAATTTTTGGGGAAAAATTTGATTTTTTTTGGAGATAAAAATGGATTTTTAGGGGTAAAAAATGAGACATTTTTGAGTAAAAAAATGAGATTTTTAGGACAAAAATTTTGTGTGAAAATTTGAATTTTTTTGGTAAAAAAGGTGATTTTTTTAGGGAAAAAAGGGGATTTTTTTTGGCTGAAAAAGAGATTTTTAGGGGAAAAAATTGGGATTTTTTTGGTGAAAAATTGGAATTTTTTAGGAAAAAATTTGTCATTTTTCGAGGAAAATTTTGGATTGGACAAAAATTTTGGGTGAAAAAATTGAATTTTTTTGGTAAAAAATGTGATTTTTTTAGGGAAAAAAGGGGATTTTTTTGGCTAAAAAAGAGATTTTTAGGGGAAAAATTGGGATTTTTTTGGTGAAAAATTGGAATTTTTTAGGAAAAAATTTGTCATTTTTCGAGGAAAATTTTGGATTTTTTTGGGGCAAAAATGGGAAATTTTTGGTGAAAAATTTTGGATTTTTTTGGAAAAAAATTTGGGTTTTTTGAGTGGAAAAGTGGGAATTTTTTATGGAAAAAAAGGGAATTTTTAGGAAAAAATTTGATGTTTTTGGTTAAAAAATGGGATTTTTTGGTAAGAAAAGTGAAATTTTTAGGCAAAAAATTTGGAATTTTTTGGGAAATAAATTGAATTTTTTTTGGGTGAAAAACCGGGGTTTTTTGTAGAAAAATTGGAATTTTTGAGTGAAAAAATCGGATTTTTTGGCAAAAAAAATTGAATTTTTTGGGATGAAAAAGTGGAATTTTTTTGGTTAAAAAATTCGGATTTTTCAGGAAAAAAATTGAATTTTTTTGGTGAAAAAATTGCATTTTTTCTGGAAAAAATTTGATTTTTTGATGGAAAAAATTGGAATTTTTTTGTGGAAAAAAATAGGATTTTTGGTTAAAAAAAAATTGATCTTTTTGAGAAAAAAATGGGTTTATTGGTAAAAAAAAAATTAAATATTTTAGGAAAAGAAAAAGGCAATTTTTTCCAAAAAAATTAAATTTTTTTGGGGGGAAATACTGGAATTTTTTGAGAAAAAAATTGAATTTTTTAGGGGAAAAAATGGATTTTTTTTTGACAAAAAATTGGATTTTTTGGGTGAAAAAATTGGATTTTTTAGGAAAGAAATTGGATTTTTTGAGTGAAAAGATGGGATTTTTTGGGTGAAAAAATGAGATTTTTTGCTGGAAAAAATGGGATTTTTTAGGAAAAATATTGGATTTTTTGGGTGAAAAAATTTATTTTTTTGGGGGTGAAAAAATTGGATTTTTTGGTGAAAAAAATATGGTTTTTTGGTAAAAAAAACTTATCTTTTTGAGAAGAAAAAATGGATTTTTTGGTAACAAAATT
>NW_024525078.1:0-1542 GCF_017590135.1 Pyrgilauda ruficollis
CCCCACTAAGTTGTGGAATAAATCAGGCTTCAGGTGACCCATGGCAGCCTTTGCTCCAATCCCATCAGGGTCAATAGAGAAAGTTCTCATGTCAGAGTTAAATGAAGTTGCTCTGCAAGAGAAGCATTTTCGTGGAAAACCACTCCAGCTTGATACTAATGGTGAAATAAGAAATATCTGCTCTATTTCTAAAGTTGATTCTCAGCCCTTTACACTCAGCAACTGTTACAAGGAGAGGTTTCAGGCGCCCTGAGCATTTATCTCCTGGCACAAAAGAGAGGTCAGAATCCACTGTTAGCTCCACTTATCTGTCACCAGCACTGATGGGAAGCCTGCTCTTCCCCCAGCACACGGAATTGCATTTCATGGACACGGGATTTTAGAAAGCATTAGGCTGGAGTTTGATCCTACCTTGTTTCAGAGCATGTAGAGATGTGCCTTCAGCTTTGAAGGGAAAAGGAGAAGGCACTTAATCAATAGCCATGTGAGTGATAAGCACATAAAAAAGATGAGCTTGGCCAGCCTGTATAATCGTCAGCAGGACCAGATGGGAAATGTATTATTCAGGAAGAAAGATGACCATGGTGGGGATGGTTTTTATGAGGGTCAAGACTGCTTAAGGAGTACTCAGTTATCTCATGAAGCCTCTTACCTGGAGCATTCACAGCTCTTTATTAGGATGAGGAGGGAAATAGCAATGAATATTTTTGGCTGTGCCCTGGAGAGGACAGAAACAGAATATTTTGACTTCCAGAATCTCCTGTCCAGAGCATAGAAGAGGGCAGAAAAAGGTTATTTTTGCTTATAAAATCTCCTGTCCAGAGCACAGGAAAAACCAGAAAACAGGTTGTTTTAACTTCCAAAATCTCCTGTCCAGAGCATACACACATGAAAAGGCCATAAAGATAATGCAATAATTTTTTTTTTAATTTTTAAATGTTTTTTCTCTCCCATGACAAACAGTTTTACACTGATGCAGTGTTGCTGTAGGACTGGGATCAAACAGGCTGAAATCTGCAACCTGCTCTCAAAGAACCTTTCCTTCCTCCACCAACAGCAGCAGCTCCTTGCCAGGTTTAAACCTGCCTGACTTCAGCCTTGCTGCAGCTGTGCAGTGCTGAGTGAAGAGGAATACTCAGGATACACTTCCAGCTCCAGCTGTGCTCCTTGAAGTGGTTACAACTCCCAAAGGCACCTGCAGCTCTTTATCACCTTCCTCCTGCTTCCACTGCTGGTGTTGCTCCTTCCTAACTCCCCGTGTTTGATACGAACTGGAGTAGCAGAAATGTACTTTTGAAAGTGGGTTTTTAAGCAGCCTGGCTCACTTTGGCTGTGACAGGTTGGGGAGCAGGATCACAGGCAGCCAGTGCCTCTTGGATAGGGACAAGGTGATAACAGCCTCCAGCTGAGAGCATGGCAGAGGCAGGGCTCCCTTCAGACCACTCAGAGGGATGCTCATTCCAGACAGAGAGAATTAAATAGTGCAGGGCTGTTTAAGCAGCTCCCTTCTGTACCAAATCTATGTTGTTGTTTAAAAAAAAA
>NW_024525079.1:0-85994 GCF_017590135.1 Pyrgilauda ruficollis
AGTTCTCTAAGGGTTCCCACATTTTTTTTCCAACCCCCTTTGTTGCTTAAATGTTTTTACAGGGTATAGTGAGACGCTCGCACATTCCCACATCCCCGCATATTCCGTTTCCTCCCGCGTTGAGGAAAAAGGGATTCTTCCCCCCCCTCTCCGCAGTTTATTTTATACACTTATATTTTATACAGCGTTTATTTCCACGAATTACTAATTACATTCCTAACACAGAAGAATCTCAGCTCCGATGCTTGGAGCACGTCCTCCTCCCCCTCCCTCTTTTGCACCAATCTTAGTGTCGCCATATTTTTCTCCTCACATGTCCTCACTTTTTCCTTTTCTCTGACTCGGGAGAGAATTGGTATCTGTAAGTTCGTTTGTTCTCAAGTTCTATCAATTGAAACAGTTTTTGTAGAGCTCTGCAGCGCTGAAAGGTTGATCTTGTCCAGGCTCCACAATCGGGGAATTGCTCGCCGTGCTTCTCTCTCTATTGGTCACATGGTCTCCGCCGGCACTGGGGAAGCCTCGCTGGCTGCCAGCTCCACTCCACGCCTTTTCTTCATGCGGGACACCGAAAAAAGAAAAGCTGCTGCCGCCGCTTTTGTCTTTCTGTCCGCAGCATGGCTGGTTAAAAGCGGCTAAGTAAATAAAGTCCATTGTGAGCCATGCCGAGAAAGCCGCAGCCGCACGGCGCTGCCCCGGCCCCATGGTTGCTCGCGGCGCTGGGATGGCCCCTAGCAGTATGGCCCGACGGCCGCGCCGGGACAGGGTCCAGCGGCCCCAGCTGGGAAGGGACCCTGGCTGGCCCCACCAGGAAGGGGGCCCGGCCTGCCCCCCCCCCCCCACCTCTCTTTAGAGAACAGGGAGCAAGAACGCTTCTGCGGTTTTTTCGTTCTTAAATATGTCATCAGAGAGGCGTTTCCAGCTTTTCTAATTGGCTTAGCAGTGTGCCAATTCTCAGAGCTAGCCAGCAATTAGTTTTGCCAGGCACGGAGGGAGCTGCTAGCAGCTCCTCACAGAGAATCACTTCTGTGGCTTTTTCCCTCTTCACCAAAAATCAATTAATATAAAACCAGCACAGTTAGTATTAAAAGCTTCATCCTGTTAAGTATATGGTGCATCTCAACATTTTCTGAAATACAACAGAGGGCTCCTATTATTTAATAGGAGAGGACTATTGCATAACTATTTTTAAACACCTGACCTCTAGTTATGGATGCACAAATTATTATTAATTCAGTTAAAAAGTGGAAAAAATCAACGAAAAAAGCCACCAAACCAAACTTTTTTGGAAAAAATTGAAATGCTACCTAGGGAAATAGAAAAAAAAGTACTATAAAACATATAATGCATACATGATTTATCAGAATTTTACCTTCACAAATAGAGTAGTGCATTAGTCAAGGACTTTCTTTGCCATTTGTAAGTGGACTGTTATAGCAGATTTTAAATTAATTTACAGCTTATGTCTGAATTGGAGGAGATTGGACTAGATGCTTTCTGACCAGCTATTTTTACTCATTGAAATTTTTAAATTAAATTATTCATCAGTTATTATTTTTACAGGACGTTGAGATATATTTATGGATGCTTGCAGAAGTCTGTTCAAAACAAGTGGCCAGCTAATACGACAATGAGAACAAGAGTTGTTAGGTAAGTTACTTGTCATTTTATGCTGAAAATAATATTTTGTTGTCTTATTACTGTCATGCTTTAGTGTACTTATCAATTTTTTTCTTTTAGTGACAAAAGTTTTTAGTATTTATATAGATTACAAGAATATTTAAAATTATTATGGTACCAGGGCATGATATCTCAATTAAGGATCTGCTAAATTCTTAGTCATGTTGTTGGAGAATTTCTAACGGTCTAGTATAGAGGTCAGTATAGCTATACTTAATAGCTTTAACTTTGAATTTACTTATATTTTGTTAATTTATTTAAGATCTTGGGAAAGAGAAAAAGTTCTCTCAAAATTATAGTTAACCTTCTATATCCTCTAATGATTATGTTCCTGTCATGCCATCTGGGAAGACTGTGCCTTATCCAGGGACTCATGTAGTGTGTGTTAATTACTGGAAAAATCTTACACATGCTAAGATAAGTATCCTTTAAAGTAGGGACATAACATGTTAAGGAAACTAATACCTTCTCAGAAAGGTGATTGGACTGTCATTAGATTTCACTGAGGTACTTTCTGCACTGGAATATATAGTTTTCTGCATCAATGAAGGCTCCCTGTGCTGATCACTTGGAATCAGCATTCATTTTGGAAAATATGTACTTTTATGCTGTCCCAGTTTTATTTCACTGCTCCAGCCCAATCATGTTAAAACATTCCAGAGTCTCTTTAAAAATGTTGCAAGCTACTGAACCTGACTCCTTTGAACTGTTACCAAGTACAAAAACTCCAGTCTGCATTCATAAATCAATTGAATAAATAGTTCTTTCTTTAACACTACCAGTTGCTAGTGCAGGTAAAAAAAAAACCCTTTTGACAAAAATGAGATCTTGACACTTGTTCTAAACATTACTGGAGATTTAAAGGTTTCAAAGCCACATCTTTTCTACATTTGCATTACCTTTTTTTTTTTTTTTTTGCAAGCCTAGCTTTCTAATAGACCCAATATCTGGCACTGATTTGATTTACTGAGGTTAATCTCCCATTGAAGAGTGTTTTACAGATGATTTGTCATTGGCTCTTGTTTATCACTGTGGCTGGAGACAGAAATGAAGATATGGGAACCCTTCCTTCCTCAGAGTTTCAGTTAATGTTAGTGTACTTAGTACAGTACCTTCCATGCTTATTTTCCTGTCATTTAGTGTTCATAACAATAGTGACTCAAGATTTTAATGAAGAAAAATCTTCAACAAAATGCCTGCCAACAGTGTTCTGCAGGAGTTTTGCCTTCAGATTGAGGCTGTTCTCATCAAAAGTGTTTGGGCTAGTCTATTGCAAGCGTGTAGAAATTAGAAGCAAATACCATGTCTATTCCTGTTTCTTCCCATCTCCAGAGAGCACCATGTGGCTTTCCTTAAGTGCTACAGCTTACACTGAGAATTTTTCTGGGGTCTCTGCTGGATACTGTAAATATTGGGTCCCTTTCTGTCTTCATAAGTGGATACTTGTGACTTGTCTCTAGAGTAGAGTTTTGTGGGGGTTTTTGCAGCCTCCAGTGAAGAATATTATCTTTTACTGCACTGATTTTGGTCCAGGAATAATTACATATTCAAAGACAGGTGGATAGTTTTTAAGTGCCTGGGTAGCTTGTCTTCTGTAAAATTCAGAAAGTGCTGCCATTTCTGTTTCTTTGTAAAAGACCATGCATAGGTATTGACTCATTCCTAATTTAGCTTGACTAGTGTAAGAAGCAGCAAATTTTCTGTGTCTGCAAGGTCCATCTTGGGTTCATACCCCAATTGTCCTCAGGCCATCCGTCGTTGTTTGAAGCTGGCTCAATGCCAGGCACCCACGAGAGTCGCTCACTCACCCTCCCCTGCCACAGCTGGGCAGAGGAGAGAAAAAAATGAACAAAGGGTTCATGAGCGAGATAAGGACTGGGAGAAAACATTTCAAGGGCAGAACAGGCTCAACTTAAGGTTGCAAAGTGAATTTATTACTAACAGAATCAGAGGAGGATAATGAGAAGTAAAATAAGCCCTTAAAGCACGTTTTTCCTCCCCGCCCCTCCCTCCTTCCCACCAACACCACAGGGAGACAGGGCACAGGGGTTTTGGTCAGTTCATCACCGAGATTTTCTTCTGCTGCTCTGGGAGAGGAGTCCTTCCCCTGTGAGGCACTGGGGTCCCTCCCACGGGAGATAGTTCTCTGTGAACTTCTCTGGCATAGATCCACTCACAAGCAGCAGTCCTACCACACTTACTGCAACAAGAATTCCCCCCACGGCAAACAGTCCTCCCAAAACTGCTGTGATGCGGATCTCTTTCCACGGGGTGCAGTCCTCCAAGGACAGGCTGCTCCAGCCTGGAAGCAGGGGCCCTCTCTCTCCACCGGGTCTTCCTCTGGATCACAGCCTCCTCCAGGCATTCACCTGCTCCAGCATGGGCACCTCCCCTGCGGGCTGCAGGTGGATCTCTGCATCCCCCGTGGATCCCCATGAGGAGCACCTCCTCCCCCTCCTTCTTCAATGACCTTGGTGTCTGCAGAGTTGTTCTTCTCACATGTTTTCACCTCCTCCTCTTCTCAGCTAGAATTAAAACTGCACCACAAAGTTTGTTTAGATTTCTTCTTAAATATGTTATCACAGTGGCATTATCACCACCTCTGATTGGCCCAGCCTTGGCCAGCAGTATGTCTGTCTTTGGAGCCACCAGCGATTGGCTCTGCTGGACATGGTAGAAGCTTCCAGCAGCTTCTCACAGAAGCCACCTCTGTGGTGCCCCTGCTACCAAGAACCAGACTGTGCAAAACCAACACAACAATTTAGGTTTCTGTTTAATAAGTTCCTAGTTCTGCAGTCAAACTGAGTGCTTTTCCCTAGCTTTCTAGATTGTCTGGGTGGCAGCAGTTACTTCTGTGAAGAAAGTAGCTGATCCAGTATTATTCTAGGATACCGTGATACTGTTATTAGGAGATGGATTGGTTCAAGCTGAACTAAGGCCATGTTGCTGCCAAAAGAGAGGTTCCATTGTTACTGTGCACTCTTGCTCTCCTTATGTTGGCTTGGGGAAATGAGTGGCTGTAGGATGAATTACTTGTGGTAGTAGACAGTGCAACACTTGTAGAAGGCAGGAGATTAAGTACTCCTCCTTTTTAAAGGCAGTGTGGTGTTAGACTGCAGACTTCAGTATGGCTTTACAGTTAAGCTTTTCCCAGGTAGTTTCGGAAGTTTACCTTAGTTGAGAAATCAATATGTCTGGTTTTATTTTGTTTTTTGTCATAGTTGAAATCATAACAAGACATTTTTAATTAATAAACATGGAGCACAGGCTGGTTGTCATCTCACAAAGATTTCCACACTGACTTAAATGCCTAAAGACTACATAATTTTGCATTATTTTTATCATAGATTTAATATTGAACAAAATAAAATTTCTCTTTTTTTCCCATTTCAGTGGCTTTGTTTTTCTTCGACTGATTTGTCCTGCTATCCTGAATCCAAGGATGTTTAATATCATCTCAGGTGACTATGCTTCAGACTGAATTCATACTTTATGTAATAATAGGCAAAAACTTGCTTTAGTGCCTAATTTAGCAAAATATTAAGTAATTTGAACACTGCAGAATCATGTTAATCATATCAATGAATTTACTTTCTCCCTAAGGCAGCCAGCACACAGTTCTCACTCTTAAAGATTAGACAATGTTTATTCCCACTGTCTTGTTTTATAGTAAAAAAAGAAAAAAGAAAAAGTGAATGTTAAAGTGTTTCATAAAGAAAACTGTTGTGGGTTAACGCTGTTTGGCAGTGTTATGGATTGACTTTGGCACAGTGCTAGTGCTTCTATGAAAGGTGTATTTCTTAAAATGGTTGCTGTGAGATGTGACCCGGGAACAGAACAAAGCAGGCTTTAACTTGGGAATGGAGGGAAAAGACAACACTTTATTAATTTACACAGATACAAAAAGGAAGGGGAAAACTGCACACACACAACAATCTACAATAGAACACTTTCAAAACACTCCTCCTCCTCCCCCCAGTCCTCTAATATTCAAATCTCCTCTAACATATTAATACTCAATCTAATACCCTCCTTTTACACAAGCACCCCCCAGTCCATCAGGAGAGAGGAGCTTCTCTCCTCTACTATGGGCCTCTCCAGGAAACACAGTAGAACTTTTGTGCTTCCATGTCACACACGGCAGCTGCTCGAAGAGAAATCTGCCATGGTGACTATCTTCTTTTCATGTCTAGTGCTTTCACTACTGTTCATGGATCTAAACTACTCTTTGGGGTTTTTTTTAAGAATGCTTTTCGCTTAGTTCTAAGACGTGGCTGCTTCTCACTATTTGGGACACCTGTCCCCCCCATTTCAGTTCTCTGGGGCTTGGGGCTCAGGAACGGAGATTCTTCGCTGAAGGCTGAGAGTTTTAACACACCTTCCCCCTCAGTCTCTGTTCTTTTGGCTTCTTTTCGCAGCCTTATCATTCTTAGCGTCTAGTTAGCTGCTTCTTTCAAAGTGCAGTCTCTGCATTAACAGAAAAACTTAGCTTCGCTTGTAGCTATGTCAAAAAAAAAGTCTAGCTTAAAGCCACTCCAATCATCTCCTTCATCTCGAGTGCTTTATCTGCTAGCATTCTTTCACTTACTCAAACTTTTTCATCTTTCCCCTCCTCCATCTTTTCTCAATTTCTAGCTAAAAAAGATTAGTGTTTTTACAGCTTCTATTGTTTTAACATTAAAAAAGTTAAAAGCACAGCCTGTCCTAGCAACAGCTAAGCACCTTGCCCACCCCTTCTCCTCTCGACCACTTATCTTTTTCTCCAAAAAGAGCTATCTCTCTAAGAGTGCTCTGCTTTTAACCCCTGTGTATTCTCAGAAACGTATCCAAATCCCCAGTAACCACACCAAGTGCTAATCTAAAATTTAGCCACTAATTAGTTTAACCATAACTTCTTAAAACCTTACTTCCGAGTCAAACCATAACAGGCAGATAGAGTATCACAGTCACTTGCCCACTTTCCTCTTCACCCTCAGTAGGATGGGGGAAGAGGAAAGAAAGAATTTAAAAAAAGAAAATTTGGGGGTTAAGATAAAACAAACAAAAATATATAAATGTTTAATAAGTAAAGGATAAATGTAATAGAACTAAACAAGTGATGCAAAGACAATCATACTACCTCCCATGTGTAGACTGATGCCCAGCCAATTCCTGAACAAAAGATGGCTGACACCCATAAAACCTCCCTCTTTTCCCTTTTATTGCTGAGCATGGCTTTATATGTTATAGAATATCTCTGGTTAGTTTGGGTCATTTGCCCTGTTCTGTCTAATCCCAGCCTATTGTTCACCCTCAGTCTATTCATTGGGGGGGGGGAGCAGAGTGAAAAACAGAGGCAGCCTTGATGCTGTATAGACATCATTCAGCAAAAGCTATAATATTATTCTGTTATCAGTACTATTTTGGTCAAAAATCTAAAACTGCTCCTTATGAGCTGCCCTGAAGAAAATTAACTCTGTCCTAGCCAGGCCCAGTACAAAAGCATTATCCTTGGTTTTGATGCTCTTTTTGTAGAGTGCATCTCTATCAGTAGATAAAGCAGTGACAGGGACTATTCCTGTTTGCTAGAACAGGATTGCAAAATTGCAGTACTGATCTGCAGTACAGTTCTGGCTGATAACAGATAGCATTGTCCTAAATGGTTCTTAGATGTGCTTTGGATGTTGACATGCATCAGGGATCGTATCTGAAAGTTGGCATGGGGCTTTGTTGTGAGTGGCGTGGGCATAGATTATTCCATTGCAGTTGGCTTAAGTACCTAGAATTGTTTCTGAGCATTTTAACTTATGGATGTAGTTGAGGTCTTAGAGATGCAACAGCTAGTATGTGTGTTACTGTTGTACCAGGCATAAGGCTGTGTTGATGGAATTCCACATTTTAAGTTTTGCTGTATTCCTTTGTGGTGGGTAGACCTTGGCTGAATGCCAGGCACCCACCAAAGCCTCTCTATCACTCCCCCTTATTAGCTGGATAGGGGAGAGAAAATATAACTAAAGGCTCATGAGTTGAGACAAGGATAGGGAGATCATTCAGCAATTACTGTCATGGGCAAAACAGACTCAGCTTAGGGAAATTGAATTAATATATTACCAATCAAATCAGAGTAGGGTAATGAGAAATAAAACCAAATCTTAAAACACTTTCCCTCTACCCCTTCCTTCTTCCCAGGCTCAACTTCACTCCTGTGCTGGTTTTGTTTGGGGTAGAGTTTGTTTTCTTCACAGTGGCTGATATGGGTCTGTGTTTTGGATTTGTATTGAACACAGTGTTGATAATATAGAGATATTTTTGCTGTTGCTGAGCAGTGCTTACACACAGCCAAGGCCTTTTCTGCTTTTCATACTGCCACACTGGTGAGGAAGTTGGGGGTGCATGGGAGGTTGGGAGGAGACAGTTGGGACAGGTGACCCAAACTGACCAAAGGGATATTTCAGACCATATGACATCATGCTCAGTATATAAAGCTGAAGGAAGAAGGGAGGGGATGTTTGGAGTGATGGCATTTGTCTTTCCAAATAACCGTTGCACATGATGGAGCCCTGCTCTCTGGAGATGGCTGAGCACCTGCCTGCCCATGGGAAGGGATGAATGAATTCCTTGTTATGCTTTGCTTTTATGCATGGCTTTGGCTTTCCCTATTAAACTGTCTTTATTTCAACTCACAAGTTTTCAAACTTTTTATCCTTCTGATTCTCTCCACAATCCCACTGGTGGGGGGAGTGAGTGAGGATGCATGGGGCTTGGCTGCTGGCTGGGGTGAAACCACAACAACTCCCTATTTTCTCTTCCCCATGCCTCCCAGTGTCACAGGGGAATGGAGGTTGTGGTCAGTCCATCACACTGTCTCTGCCATTCCTCAGGAGAAGGACTCCTCACACTCTTCCCCTGTTTCAGCATGGAGACCCTTCCATGGGAGGTTATTATCTCCTATTAACTTTAGCCAGGCACCCCTCAATAGCTCGTTTTGCTAAAACCAAAAGACCCAAAGCAGTACATCTTGAGGAAAGGTCTCTGCCAGTCCTCGAGAGCCCCAATGACTCCCCCTTATCTCCAACTCCTCTGATGGAAAAGATACCACCACCAACTCCCCCCTCCCCCCAGCAACAGCTGAGCCACAGGGAGCAAAGGGAGGATCCCAGAGACCTCTGGCAGAAGTGCTGCTTTCTGAATCTCTCCATTGGCCAGTTGATTACCTATTGCCTCTTCTGAGTACCCTACCTAATGTCCCCTAACATGTATTATTTCTACCTCTCTTGGTAAAATCACCACCTCCAACAGGCAAGTAATTGAGCTCTCATGAGCAAACGTTTTTCCCCTGCAAGTTAACAGACCTCTTTCCTCACAGTTTTCCAAACGTATGTACCACCCCATATGCATATTTTGAATCTGTAAATATATTCACCACCTTTCCTTGATACAATTTTCAGGCTTTTATTAAGGCATACAATTCTGTGGTCTGTGCTGACCATGTGCATGGTAGCTTCCCTTCTTCCCCTCCTTTCACTATAGCATATCCAGTAATTTGTTTTCCTCTGATTACTCTTGAAGGAGCAGTGCTTACACACAGCCAAGGCCTTTTCTGCTTTTCATACTGCCACACTGGTGAGGAAGTTGGGGGTGCATGGGAGGTTGGGAGGAGACAGTTGGGACAGGTGACCCAAACTGACCAAAGGGATATTTCAGACCATATGACATCATGCTCAGTATATAAAGCTGAAGGAAGAAGGGAGGGGATGTTTGGAGTGATGGCATTTGTCTTTCCAAATAACCGTTGCACATGATGGAGCCCTGCTCTCTGGAGATGGCTGAGCACCTGCCTGCCCATGGGAAGGGATGAATGAATTCCTTGTTATGCTTTGCTTTTATGCATGGCTTTGGCTTTCCCTATTAAACTGTCTTTATTTCAACTCACAAGTTTTCAAACTTTTTATCCTTCTGATTCTCTCCACAATCCCACTGGTGGGGGGAGTGAGTGAGGATGCATGGGGCTTGGCTGCTGGCTGGGGTGAAACCACAACAACTCCCTATTTTCTCTTCCCCATGCCTCCCAGTGTCACAGGGGAATGGAGGTTGTGGTCAGTCCATCACACTGTCTCTGCCATTCCTCAGGAGAAGGACTCCTCACACTCTTCCCCTGTTTCAGCATGGAGACCCTTCCATGGGAGGTTATTATCTCCTATTAACTTTAGCCAGGCACCCCTCAATAGCTCGTTTTGCTAAAACCAAAAGACCCAAAGCAGTACATCTTGAGGAAAGGTCTCTGCCAGTCCTCGAGAGCCCCAATGACTCCCCCTTATCTCCAACTCCTCTGATGGAAAAGATACCACCACCAACTCCCCCCTCCCCCCAGCAACAGCTGAGCCACAGGGAGCAAAGGGAGGATCCCAGAGACCTCTGGCAGAAGTGCTGCTTTCTGAATCTCTCCATTGGCCAGTTGATTACCTATTGCCTCTTCTGAGTACCCTACCTAATGTCCCCTAACATGTATTATTTCTACCTCTCTTGGTAAAATCACCACCTCCAACAGGCAAGTAATTGAGCTCTCATGAGCAAACGTTTTTCCCCTGCAAGTTAACAGACCTCTTTCCTCACAGTTTTCCAAACGTATGTACCACCCCATATGCATATTTTGAATCTGTAAATATATTCACCACCTTTCCTTGATACAATTTTCAGGCTTTTATTAAGGCATACAATTCTGTGGTCTGTGCTGACCATGTGCATGGTAGCTTCCCTTCTTCCCCTCCTTTCACTATAGCATATCCAGTAATTTGTTTTCCTCTGATTACTCTTGAAGATCCATCAATAAACTGCTTTCCCTCATTTGGCCGAGAGATCTCCTGTAAATCTTCCCTAGCTCGGGTCTGGAGATCTGTTACCTGGATACAGTCACGAGTTTCCTTTAGGTCTCCTTCCTCGGTACCAGTTAAACAGGAGGCTGGGTTAAACCCTTCCTTGCTTCTAAATTCTAAATACTCCTGTTCCATTAAACAGGTTTCATACTGTAACAGCCTAGTGCTGATCATCCATTTAGAACTTGATGCCAGACTTTAATAATCCTGCCATCAGTTACCATCAAAGCCGTGGCTGCACAATTCTGCAGACAACAGAGCTTCAGTTACCCTTAGAGCAAACAATGGGGCTATCCCCTCGCCGATGGGCCAAACATTTTAGCACTAGAATTCCTTTGGCACAGCCCTGTTTAACATCCACATACAATTCCTTTTCTGAGTCTGGCTAAAGTTTTGCTGTCTTTCTGATGTCTATACCACAACACTGGGGCTATCTGGGTTTAAAAAGTCACAGAATAAAAAGTCCTTAATCCAGGTCCTGCAATACCCTATTAATCCTAAAAATTGTCACAGCTCCCCTTCAGTCCTGGGCAATGGCACCTCCAAGATTCCCTGAACCCTTTCTGGGCCAACACACCACAAGCCTTCAGTCAAAACAGGCCTCAAACATTCAACCTTTCACTCCATCATCTATGTCCTCCCTTCAGACACTCCAAGATCCCATCCTCCAGCCAGAAAATTAAGTAATTTCACAGTGGCTTTCCCTACCACCTCCTCCCATTCTCCTCATAGGAGCAAGTCCTTCACATACTGCAATAACCTAATTCCCAAGGATGGAGTAAATTCTTTTAATATCTTGCCCAAATAAGACCAGTGCTTCCATGTATCCCTGTGGAAGGATCATCCATGTCTTTATTATTTTCCCTTCTCCCTTTTGTTCCCACTCAAAGGCAAAATACTCTTTACTATGCATTGTAAGCGGGCATCCCCAGAAAGTATCTTTTAAATCAAGTACTGAATAGTAGCAGTGTGAGGAGGAAACCTGGTTCAGGATGGTATAAGGATCTGGGACCATGGAGTGCCTGAGTTTAGTAGTCTCATTATTCTTATGTCCTGCACCATTCTATAGGTTCCATCTGATTTCATAACTGACAGGATAGAAATGTTATAGGGAAACATAACATACATGGCTCCAAAAGACCCGCCTTTAACAGGAACTCAATAACAGGCTGTAACCCCTTCCTTCCCCTGAAAGAGGGTATTACTTTTTAGACACCACTTGTCCTGGTTGCCTCAGAGTAATTTGAAGAGGCTCCATATCCAGTTTTCCATATTTCCCTGGGACTGCCAACACTTCTGGGTTCATTTTAGCATAAGCTTTATCAGATAATTTACACAGTGTCATAACAGCCCTAGCCTCCCCATCAACCCTCACAACACTAACCCACATTCCCAACTGTTATAAATCACTCAGATCCCAAGTGGGAATGAGTTATAAAAGTTTTATTGAGAACTAATAAAAATAATTTACAAAGCAAAAGGGACAGCACTGGGAGCGTGGCCGGCCACCAGAGGCTCATCCACAAAATGGCGGCTTCGCCTTTTATACCCCTGGTGTTGCATCAGCCAAATACATATTCATAAGCAGTCATACATATTCAAACATCTTCCTTCTATATCCCTGCCTCCTCCCAAAGTCTGCCAGTTGACTCTTCTTTGCCATCCATTGGTGGAGACCTTCTTGCAACTTGATTGGAGGTGAGGTGGTGTCATGCCAAGTCCCCCCAGCAACAAGCTTCCCCCATTCCTGGCTGCCTCATGTCCCTCATGGGGCATGTGTACGCACCCTCCCTCCACATGTCTCTGACAACCCTGACGACCAGGGTTGTCTGGTGGCAACAATACAGAGGGGAGAAGAGAGGGTTAAAGGGAGGACAAAAAGGGGTCCAAAAACAACCTACAACAAGTCACACATCAAAAGAACTTTAAACCTTAACAAAGCTTCTTTTAACACACATAATATCCATTCCTCATATGTGAGAGCCAATTACCACACCACGCATCTATAATGCAACTCAGTCATCAAATACCCTCCTAGCAAACCACAACTACGAACAAACAGAAACTCATGCTTTTCAAGCCCATCTCACATGTTGACCACTAGTGGTTGAATAAAAAGCACCGGCTCATCTTTCCCACTTACTCCCTGAATTATCAAAAGAACCCTCTTTGGCATAAAATTCAAAGTAGACAGAGAGGCTCCTGTGTCTACTAGGAAACACATTTCTCAGTTCAGACCCACTCTGCATGTTAGCAAGGGCTCCAGTGTGGTGAGCCTCCGGTACAATAGGAGATCCTGACACCCTTAACAATCAATTTCTAATGTTCTCTTTTTTTTTTTTTTACAAATGGCATATTGATTAAAAACTGTGCCATTATCCTTGCCTGTACCTTTACCTTTTCCTCATCCCTTCTTACATATACCTGATGTGCCTTTCCAACCAACTCCTTCAAGGGCCCATTCTGCCACCTCTGCAACCCATGCTCCCATTGCCTGTGGGCTCTCACCCTCCCACAGCTGCCAAACTCTGCAAAATCACTCACCTCCCTGGTGACCCAAACAAAATCCATTCTTATATCAGGCCAGGCTTTGGTGACAGATTGTATCTCACGGTGTACACCAAAGACAGTCACTCTACCTTACACCGTACACCAAAGCCAGTCCCTGTCCTGCTGCAGTGTCCAGATGCATCCCCTCAGCACACTCGTCCAGGTCCCCTGTCCACTCTTCCAGCACCAGAAGCTCTGTAAAGCACCAGGTCCCGGCGGATGGGCAGTGCCACAGGGACATGCAGGTGGACAAGATGTCCTGCAACCTCATAGGGGCCAGAGGGCCACTACAGCCCCTGCCTGCAGGGTTGGTGGCATCAGACGCCACCCGGTGCTGAGCCCCGGCTGCTCCACAGCTTTGGACTGGCCCCACACCTCCCCACAGGCCCCCAGCCCATGCTCCTGGTCCCACACTTCTGTGCCTAGCCTCAGCACTCTTCAGCATAGAGAAACCCCCCTAAGTCCTGAGTAGTAAGCAGACAAACCCAAATCTTACACCCTGGCTCCATAATGACCAGGGGAGGGGTGGGGGGGGTGTAGGAACAATACCTCCCTGCCTTCCCTATCTTGGAAGCCGAGACTACAAAAGACCTGCAGCTGGCCTTGTATTAGATTGCAAATTTTGAAGATAAGGCAGAGAACATCCCAATCCTCACTGCTTCTCAATTCTTATCATGTAGTGTCCCACTGCTATTTGCCTTAACCATATTCCCCCACACTCCCCTTTAACCAATCCTTTCCCAAACCAACACCCTGTTGCTGAGACCTCTTCTTGACTCCCCTTACTGCCCCCTCTGGGCATCCATGTCCTTAACTACCTCTGGGAGAATGTGCAAGCCATCTCAACATTCTCCCAAAGGACCCTTTGGAGGTATTTTGGGATGGTCATCCCTATAGTCAAGACACTTTCTCAACTTTCCTTTACAACCCCTTCTGGGCATCCTGCCATGTTTTACTCCCCAAAGTTTCCATTGTACTCACCGGTGAGATTTCCAGCAGTCCTTTCCTGTGGGCTTTTCACAGACCACCCTGGTCAGCCTCTCATCTATCTCCTGGACAGTCTCAGGAATCCAGTCAATTGCCCAGTGCTGGCCAGCTTCAAAAGGAGCTGGTTACCTAAAAAGCGGATGAGGTGCGCCTCCAGCTCTTCTTGACTTGTGCCAGTCCCAGATGTTGGAAGGATCCCGGACAAGAACTCCCATCTTGTACGGAAAATCACGCTATGGAAAGCCAGTGTCCATAAAGGAGACAGAGGAGTCCTGCAACTTTATTCAAATAAAGGGAGAGAGTCCACTGGTGCTCATGCCTGTGGAGTTTTCTCTCTTGATGTTTTAGAGGACTCAGCCTCCTTTTATCCCAAACTCCCAGCTGCATGTTGCCCTCTTCCTTTCCCCATTGGCTAAAGTACTAGGAAAGTACAGCCTTCACAAACCGCCTATTACATATTTCCCCTTGAATCTGTCATTTTCCTCCCAAGTTCAGAAACTCAGGCTTGTGCAGACGCACTTGTCTGTTTCAGGAGTCAAACTGTCTGGGTTCTGTAACAAACCTGTGGCTTGAAGTTGGTAGAGACATTAAGACCCATTTCAAAGACATTAACACCCATACCTTCACCCATGGAATTGTTTGTAAAGACACTAGCACACATCTTTCCTATAATTTTTTTTTTTAATATAATCTTCAGATTATATTATTTTCTAATTTGGGAACTGCATTGAGACCACTGTGTCTTTAGCTGTAAATTAAGTTGTTATCCATAAATTTGTGTAATCCCTTTTAAGCTTGTCTGTAAGTGTTAGTCCTGTTTAGAAGTCCAGATAATATTCTTGACTTTCACTAAGGTAAGTTTATGAACTTTATATAGGGTTGTTAGAGCTTTTAATTTAAAAAACCCAAACCAAAACAAACAAAGGGGTCTCTTTTTCTTTTGGAGCAAATTTTCTAACATACTTCCTTGCTGTAATGGGGCAACCTGAGAAGCTGCATTTCACAATCCAAAGCTGTTTCGGAGCAGATTTTGCAACACATTTGCTGCTTGATGGGTTGTTAGTCTGCCACTTGTCAACTCCTGTGAGGCAGCATGAGGCAGGAGCTCTTATGCTCATCCTGGGCTTTGGAGAATTTCACAGTACCTAGACTGCTACTGCTTGCCCTGTGCCAAGGAGGGGTTGGACCTGCTTTCCAGAAGTTTTTCAAGCCGCTGCCCATGGTTCCAGATGCACCATGCTGAGGAGGGATCAGACCTTCAGATGTTGGGAATTTTCTTTCAGTATTTTGGCAGCATCAGAGTCTTTTGGACAAAAATAGTTTTTTCTGGGTTTTGTTTTGTCCCTGTTCCCTGCTGGTTGTTGTTTTGGGGGAGGGAGTGTTCTGGAACCGCAGAGGCTTGGTTGCTTTGTTGTTTTCCTTTGTTCTCTCTCAACTGTGTGGTCCACAGTAGGTGGCTTCTCTGCCATCTTCTCTTTGTCCTTTGGGCCACGTGGACTGCTACAGCAGCCACCATCTTGGGAGAAGGGGAGTTTCTCTGCCATCTTGTCTTTGTCCCCTGGGTCAATGGGCTGCCATGGTGGCCGCCATCTTAGGAGGAGGCTTCTCTGCTACCTTGTTTTCTCTGTTCCTGAGGGGAGCATGTGACTCAGCACCTTTGTATCTAGTGGTTATCGCTGTTATCTTCGTTGTTGTTGTTTTATTTTTAGTAAACTGTTATTTTTTCACCTATATCTTCTTCCATTCGTCTCTCCTTATTGATCAAAGTGGAGTGGTTAAAACTAAGGGGAGGTAACTCACTTTGGAGTCTTCACCCTATAAATTGTCTTAAATTAAGAGTCAGATATGCATATTGATGTTTATTGTGGACATAATTACTAAAACACCAAAAGTTTACTTGATCATGAGAAATTTTTCACATGCAGTTCTGTTACAGCATTTAAAGTATTGAATTCCATGATAGCAAATTGTGGAAGAGAATTTTCTTGTGACTACTGGAGGTTTTAAATTAAATGGTCAGTAACTTTCTACTTTCTATTCCTATCAGATTCTCCTTCCCCTACTGCTGCAAGAACACTGACGCTGGTTGCCAAGTCTGTGCAGAATTTAGCAAATCTGGTTGAATTTGGAGCTAAGGTGAATATAATTATACACAGAACGGTCTAGCAGATTGCCGTGTTCATGTTAACAGAAACAGATTTTGTCTGTATTATTCTTATGCAAATCTTGATGTGTGACCTGGGTGTCTTATCAGCAAGGAGGCTTTATTCCTGCAATTTTTTTTTCTATCCTCTTTAGTTGGAGCTCAACAGGGTATTGATTCAACCTAGTATGGCTAGTATGGCTGATTTGGAAAGAGGAATCAATAATTTCAGAATGAGTCATCTAGAAATTTATGTGAATAATTTGGTACTTACCATAAATATTTTCAGTCTGGAAGTATGAACAACAGCAGTGACATGCTAAAATAACTGATAAATTAATGGCCATGCTAGTACGCATTATAGAGTGATGTAACCATATTTTTATGCTATGAGATCAGATAAACTCAGACATTAATTTCAAATACAACAGTGGAAGTATGTGAACTCTTTTTTTCTGTCTGTTGATGTCAAAAAGGGTAGTAGTCATACTCTAGTATTCATAGAATCATAGAATATCTCAAGTTGGAAAGGATCCATAATGATCATTAAGTCCAACTCCATGCTCCCTGCAGGACTACCTAAAAGTAAATCATATGACTAAGGGTATCACCCATATTGTCCTTGAAGTGATAGGCTTGGTGCCATGACTGCTTCCTCGGGGAGGCTGTACCAGTGACTGACCACCCTCTCAGTTAAGAATCTTTTCCTAAAGTCCAGTCTGAACTACCTGTGATGCAGCTTCATTCCATTATCTCATTTCCTATTGGTAGTCACCAGAAAGAAGAGATCAGCATCTCACTGCCCCCCTTGAGGAAGTTGTAGACTATGATGAGCTCACCCCTCAGCCTTTTCTAAACTGAACAAACCAAGTGACCTCAGCTGCTCTTGCCCTCAGGGTCTTTCAATGTCTTGGTTACACTCCTCTGGACATACTCTAATAGTTTGATGTCCTTTTTATATTGAGACACCCAAAACTGCACACAGTACTTGAGGTGGGACCATACCAGTTCAGAGCAGAGCAGGACAATCACCTCCCTTGACCAACCGGTGATGCTCTGCCTGATGCACCCCAGGACACGGTTGGCCCTCCTGGCTGCCAGGGCACTGCTGATTCATATTCAACTTGCCATCAACTAGGACCCCAGGTCCCTTTCTGTGGGACTGCTCTCCAACCTTTTGTCTCCCAATTTGTATGTATAGCAAAGATTACCCCATCCCAGGTGCAGAATCCAGCACCTGCCCTTGTTAAATTTCATATGCTTGGTGATTGCCCAACTCTCTAGTCTATCCAGATCACTCTGTAAGGCCTCTCTACCCTTGATGGAGTCCACAGCTCCTCGTACTTTATCATCAGCAAACTTAATGTATGTTTGATTCCTATGTTCAGATCATTTATAAAAACATTAAAGACCACTGTCCCTAAAATTGAGCCCTGAGGAACCTCACTGATGACTGGCTGCCAGCCTGATTTCACAATAACCTCATTTGTATGATCCTTTGAGCCTGGCCCATTAGGCAATTGCTCATCTAATGTATTATGGACTTTTCTAGCTGTGTGCTGGACATTTTATCCAGAAAGATACTGTGAGAGACAGTATCAAAAGCTTTGCTAAAATCCAAAACCACCATGTCTACTGGCTTCTCCTAGTCAAAAAGATGAGTGTTGGAGTTGGAAAAGTGGGAGAGGAGAGTCAGGCAGCCATCCCTCCACAAAGAAAACATCTATGTGATGGTAAAATGAGTAAATTTTCTTTAGGAATCTCCATATCAAAAAGGCAACTGAGAAATGCTAGAGTAGAAAGCTGTGATTAGAAAGAATCTATTCAAGAAGTATGAATCATTTGCCTGAAGTAGATGATGGGAGCCTTTTTGCATTTCCATTGATTATTTCATGCCAAAATGGGGAAACATCTCTCAGTAATATTAGTATGTCTGTACAGAACCTTGAAATACATTCCACATCCATGTTCTTTTATATACTATATGGCTGGGCCCAGAGCGTGGTGGTGAACAGCGATGCACCTCGATGATCTTGAAGGTCTCTTCCAACCTAGTCATTCTGTGAATTCTGTAATAATACACTTTCAAATTGAGACCAATTAGGACTAAACTTCCAGCCTAGATAGAGAGTATTTTAATTTAGAAATATGTTAACAACTACCAACCTCTGGCTCACACACACACACGCACGCACGCTTTTTCTTTACTTATTCCTTAGACTGGTGTTTTCTATTGGTACAGCATTTTGAAACACCCCTTTTATTTGTACTTGTTTTCATACTGCTTGACATAATTTTGTAAATCAGTTTTACAAGTTGCCTTTAAAAGCCTCAGCTTTTACTAAACTTTCTATTGCATCACTAAAAGAATGCCAGTAACAATTGGCATGTTCTTGTTCCCAAGTCAAAACATGGTTGAACAATAAAAATCTGTTGACTAAAGCATAATGAAAGAAAGAAATTTCAGGCTGCCATTATAATGCCATTTGTCTGACACTCAAAACTTGGAATGTGCACATTAATGAAAGAACAAAAAGGAGGGCAATTATGTCCTGATGTTTATGCTGCTGATGTTGTTACCTCTGAAACTTTTTTCTTCATTTTATAGCTGCAATGAAAAAAGTGTATTTTCACTATTTCAGAAATGTAACATTTCATGTCACAATGCATATATAAACAATTTCAGAATCCATCTGGTGCAAAGAAAAGTGTAATCTTTTGATTGGTTGTACACCAGTCATCATGAATTCACTTGAAAAAGATGACACATTTGTTTTGCAGTGTCATTTGCCTCTGATTGCAATATCTTCTGGTATGACTGTTAAATCAGTATCAATTTGTTCTAACAAATACTTTTAAAAATTACCAGGAGCCATATATGGAGGGGGTAAATCCATTCATCAAGAGCAACAAACATCGCATGATCATGTTTTTAGATGAACTTGGGGTAAGTGGTTTAAAAAGAGAAATTGCAAGTTGTATAGCAACATTATGAGTTAAAATTCTTTATAGTCCTTGTTAACTAGTTCAAAAATGCATCAACTCCCTCACAATTTTGAATGCTTGTTACTGAAATATTTTTCTTGTGCATGTTTAGGAACTGCAGATTGCTGGCCTGTCACACAGAATTAAAACCAATCAAATGTCCTCTTAGAAAGTACTGTTGTAGACATGAGATCTATTTGAGCTTCTCCCCAAGGATTAGGGCTTTCAGACAAAAATACCAACCTTCTAAAAATATTTTAAAATAAAGAAAATCTTATGTGTAATTTGTCATATGATTTTGACCTGAGATTGAAAAAATTGAAGTTTTAAAAAAGATTGTGTTCTATTTTAGTTACACATAACCAGATGTCTCACTGCATGAATTCTGGATATTGTAGTTTAAAAGAAAATAATAGTTTCAGTTCAATTTGAAACCATTACTATTTTGTGTATGATAGTTATAATGAGTTAGGAGCTCATGTATGTGTATATGTTTATGTTTAAACCAATAATTTGTTGAAAAAAAGATTAAAGAAATATGCCTATCTTATTATTCCTGAATTAATCCATTAAAAGTGACCTAGAAAACATCTCAGACCATTTTGATAATCTATAAGAATTACTGTTTTGAAGTGTGCCATTCACATAGATTGCTATATGTCACCTTTTTATGGTTAAATGGCAACTTCTGCATATTATGATATGTTTGTTTTACTTTAAATGGTAGATTATCCATGAGGACTTGGAAAATTTAGGGGTTTTAAAATAGCTGATTCATCTACTGGTTTAATTGCACTATTTTATTAGTGGATTTACCGACTTGATAGTTTGGGGATTTTTTGGTGTCCATATTTGCTATTGTTATTGCCTGATTTACATTTTTAAAAAACAAATAAAACAACCAACATCTAATGGATTGATCCCCCTTATTTGGGGGGAAGATATGATATGAATCTCTTTTTCTCAGTATCTTTCTAGACAGCTCAGAGACAGCATAACAGCATCAAACCCTCCTATTAGGAATAGGAATTGCTGTATATTCAGTAATCTCTCTATGTGAAATGTGTAACCGTAATTTAATGGTCTTCATAAAATAGATGATTGTGGAGAGGAGGAAATAAAAAATTTTTATTAGATAACATGGACAGAAGACTTAATTGTGAAGAAAAACATGGTACTTGCTCGCAGTATCAAAACAACTGTTGGCGGGTGTGGGGAACTGTAATTTAATTTTTTTTATGCCTGGCTACTCACCATTCTAAATCTGTTCTCCTAATTTTTGTTTAAGAATGTTCCTGAGCTTCCAGACACTACAGATTACTCTAGAACTGACTTATCTCGTTATCTGGCAGCCTTGCATGAGATGTGTGTGGCTCATTCAGATGAACTTCGGACACTTAGCAATGAGCGAGGTGTAATGCAGGTAAAATATAATGATTAACAAAAATCACACATAGAGATAGCATGTCTAACTAAAGTTGTTGTTTAACATCGTGATTCCTTTGTAATTTTTTCTCTCCAGCAGTATGAGTGATAAATATGTACATTTCACCAGGAGGTTGATAGTTGTAAAGGTAAAGAAGCTCAAAAATATGAACTGTTTATACAACAAATCCAAAGATGTTTTAAAGGAGTGGGTTGGGGATTTTTTAGTTAGTTTTTTTGTATTTTGTTTTGGTTTTTCTCTTTTGGGGGGTTTATGTTGTTTGTTTTAGTGGCGGGTTTATTTTTTTCATAGAATGACTAGGTTGGAAGAGACCTTCAAGATCATCGAGTCCAACCCATGCCCTAACACCTCAACTAAACCATGGCACTGAGTGCCACATCCAGTCTGTTTTTAAACACATCTAGGGATGGTGACTCTACCACCTCCCCAGGAAGACAATTCCAGTACTTTATGACTCTTTCTATACACAACTTTTTCTTAATATCCAACCTAAATTTCCCTTGGTGCAGCTTGAGACTGTGTCCTCTTGTTGTGTCAGTTGCTGTCTGGTGAAAGAGACCAACCCCCACCTGACTACAACCACCTTTCAGGAAGTTGTAGAGAGTGATAAGGTCACCTCTGAGTCTCCTTTTCTCCAGGCTAAACAACCCCAGCTCCCTCAGTCATTCCTCATAGGGCTTGTGTTCCAAGCCCCTCACCAATCTAGTTGCCCTCGTCTGGACATGCTCAAGCATCTCAATGTCCTTCCTAAACTGAGGGGCCCAGAACTGGACAGAGTACTCAAGGTGCAGCCTCACCAGTTCCAAGTACAGGGGAAGAATGACTTCCCTAGTCCTGCTGGCCACTCCATTCCTGATACAGGCCAGGATGCTGTTGGCCTTCATGGCAAGCAGGGCACACTGCCGGCTCATATTCAGCGGGCTGTCGACCAGTACCTCCAGGTCCTTTTCCGCCTGAGCACTGTCCAGCCACACCGTCCCCAGCCTATAGTGTTGCTGGGGATTATTGTGGCCAAAATGCAGAACTCGGCACTTGGACTTATTAAATGTCATCTTATTGGACTCTGCCCATCCATCCAACCATTCCAGGTCTCTCTGCAGAGTCCTTGTACCTTCCAACAGATTGACACACGCTCCCAGCTTAGTGTCGTCTGCAGATTTACTAATGAAAGACTCAATACCCTCATCCATGTTGTTACTAAAAATATTGAACAGAACTGGCCCCAGCACAGACCCCTGAGGGACATCACTGGTGACTGGCCACCAGCTGGGTGCATCGCTGTTCACCACCACGCTCTGGGCCTGGCCATGCAGCCAGTTCTTAACCCAGCAAAGAATGCTCCTGTCCAAGTCGTGGGCTGCCAGCTTTTCCAGGAGTGTGCTGTTTGAGACAGTGTCAAAGGCCTTGCTGAAGTCCAAATAGACAACATCCACGGCCTTTCCCACATCCACCAGGCGGGTCACCTGATCATAGAAAGAGACCATGTTCGTCAAACATGACCGGCCCCTCCTAAACTCATGTTGGCTGGGTCTGATACCCTGGCCATCCTCTAAGTGCTGCGTGATGACACTCAATATAAACTGTTCCATTACCTTTCCAGGTACTGAAGTCAGGCTAACTGGTCTATAATTACCAGGATCCTCCTTCCCACCCTTTTTATGAATGGGCATCACACTGGCCAACTTCCAGCCATCTGGAACCTCACCAGTGAGCCAGGACTGTTGGTAAATGATGGAGAGTGGCTTTGCAAGCTCATCTGCCAGCTCCCTCATCACCCTGGGATGGATCCCAGCTGGTCCCATGGATTTATAAACATCCTAGTGGCTCAGCAGTTCTCTGACTGCCTCCTCCTGGATAACAGGGTATTGCAGGAAAGCCAGGACTCCTGAACAACTGACCAATATGATCTAGCAGAAGCTGTTTATTGCTTACATTACGCACACTTTTATAGATTCTACAAACTACTAACATCACGCTTCTTGATTGGTGCCTTTGTCTTGTTCCCTCATTCTCTGCCTCCATTTCTCAACATTTGTGATTGGTTACCGTGCAGATGTCCTACAGTCCTCTGTTATCTAGCTCTTGCGATCCTGGTATGCGGTTTCTCGGCTTCTTCGTTCTTATTTTAGTGCAGTTTATGTCCTAGTAACCCTGATGAATTCCACAGTGCCCTGAGAAAATTCTGATAAGAACAGTTACAGACAGTATGGCTGGTGCACACTGAGGTCTAAGTTGTTCACATACATTGCTACAATAGGGGGACCATTCTGCTCCCTGACAACATCTACCAACCTAGGAGGACAGTTGTCCTGAGGACAAGCGTCTTCCCACTAAAGACTGAGGCAAAGAAGGCGTTAAGCACTTCCGCCTTCTCCTCATCTGTAGTTACTAAGTTCCCTCCCACGTTCAGTAAAGAATAAAGGTTGGTCTTATCCTTCCTTTTGCCATTAATATATTTGTAAAAACATTATTTTATTATTTATTTACAGAAGTCGCCATTTTAAGTTTGAACTGAGCTTTGGCCTCCCTAAGTTTTTCCTACATGCCCTAGCAACCCCTTTAAATACTTCCTTAAAGACCTGACCCTCCTTCCAAAGATGATACATCCTCTTTTTATTCCTAAGTTCCTTCAAAACCTCATTGCTCATCCAGGCGTCATTTGCGTCATTGACTTATCTTTCGGCACACAGGGACAATCTGTTCTTGTGCCCTCAAGATCTCTGTTTTGAAGCACGCCCACCTTTCCTGGACTCCTTTGTTTTTAAGGGCTGCTTCCCAAGGAACTCTGAATAAGTCTCCTAAACAGGCCAAAGTCTTCCCTCTGGAAGTCCAATGTAAAAGTCTTATTGTTGTTCCTCCTGATTTCACCAAATATCAAGAACTCTATAATTTCATGATCACTATGTCCCAAGCAGCCTCCAACCACCACATCTCCCACCAGCCCATCTCTATTTGCAAACAACAGGTCTAACATAGTTCCTCCCCTGGTGGGCTCACTCACCAGCTGTGACAAAAAGTTGTCCTCCACACATTCTAAGAACTTCCTGGACTGCCTCTTGTCTGCTGTAGTAAGTTCCCAGCAGATGTCTGATAGGTTAAAGTTACCTACAAGAACATGGGGTGGTGATCCTGAAACATTCTCCAGCTGCTTATAGAATAAGTTGTCCACCTCTTCTTCCTGGTTGGGTGGACAATAACAGACTCCCTGTAGGATGTCAGCCTTGTTGGTCTTCCCCTTAATTCTTACCCATAGGCATTCAACTTCATCATCACTAGTTTCAATACCCATGGCATCAAGTCTCCCTAATATAAAGGGCCACCCCTCTACCTCTTCTCCCTTTCCTATCTCTCCTGAAGAGATTGTAGCCATCCAGTGCAGTGCTCCAGCTATGTGAATCATCCCACCACATTTCCTTGATGGTGACATCATAGCTTTGCTGTTGCACCATGGCTTCCAGCTCTTCTTGTTTGTTACCCATGCTGCATGCATTAGTATACATGCACCTCAGCTGGGCTACTGATTTCACCACTAACTCAGGTTTAGCACCCTTGGGCCTACTTCTAGACAGCCCAGCTGCATCCCCTTCCCCCTTCAAACCTAGTTTAAAGCCCTCTCAATGAGTTCTGCCAGTTCATGAGCTAAAATCCTTGTCTTTAACAGAGAGATGGAGGTCATCCAGTTTCAGCAGGCCAGGTGACATAGAAATTGCCCCATGATCAAAGAACCCAAAATTCTGCCTATGACACCAACCTTTGAGCCACTTCTTGATAATGTGGGCTCTCCTATTCCTTTCATCGTTTTTCTCTGCCACCAAAGGGACTGAGCAGAATACCTGTGTTCCTGCCCTATCAACCACTTGACCCAGAGGCTCGCGTCTCCACACGTGGGGTGTTCGTCACAAACTTCAAGTTGCCAATCGTACTTATTGCACAGTAATATATTTTGGTATGCTTGACTAGTATACTGTGCTGTGCAGGAGATAATTCAAGTACTGTTCCCTTTTTAATGCTAATCATTTGGGGACAGGGGCAGTTGTACTATGGAAAGCCTTTTGGTTTAGAGATGGTCTTCCTTACATTTAATCAGTATCAGCTCAAACTATTTAATGACTCATGTTGAAGAGGCGGTTTTAAAAATAGTTCTTCATTTCATTGCTTCAAAATTACTTCTTGTAATCAGATTTCTTATTATTGTCATGGTTTGAAGACTGAGCTTCCTATATCCTGACTCTTTCAAGGCCTTAAACCCAAATAGATGATAAATCTATATTTCATCTCAGCAGATGTTACTCAGATAATGTATTTTTTGGCAGTAATGTTTTTTTAAAATAAGGGTATTACTGGGAACACATGGCAAATTTGTGAATGGTGAAAATATATTTGTATTCAATTAGCTTTGGCAGAAAAATCAAGGAATTTAAAATGAGATAACACTACATTATAGCAATTAAAAACTAATCTAGTTTAATAACTACTAAAATTTGCTTCTTCAGGGGCATATGAGAGGAAAAAATCAATCATGTTCAAGTTCATAAATCACAGCTACTTCTAGTCTTGACGAAGCAAAGATGATGGCTAGACTGGCAAGTCACGATAGTAGAAGTTTTCAGTATTAAATATGTATTGCTTACAGATAAGGGAGAGAATTTCTTTCACAAGGCCTGCATCTGTAGCACTTAAGGGTCATAAATGTGACACTGTTTTCTCAATACACTTATATTTCTACTTCAGAGGAGTAATTTCTCCTCATGGGTTTTCATAAAAAAACCTCTTGAATATTTTTTCTTTTTTTCACCTATAAGTGCCCTAATGTTCATCATCAACCTGTTGTAGTTGAACACAGTTCTACTATAATGAAAAAATTATTGAACTCCTGACAGTGCATTAGCAATACTATTTCTCAGCCTGTTTTGTATGTTCATTTGCATTTGTTCAAGTTTAATGACCAGGTTTTCAGAAAGTTAGAGGGTGCTTGTGCAGTAGTGAATTGTATTATCACCTTTTTTTTTTTTTCCACCAGAGATTTTTTCATGTTCTTGGCCCAGTTCTGCACTTTCACATGGGGAAAATACCCAAGAATAGATTTTTGGTTTACAGATTGTTTTTAACAGATAGAATTGTTTCATTTTCAAACTCACAGGTTAAGTTGGAAAGACTTAATGGGTTTCCATGGCTGCAGATAAATTGCATATTGCTGTTTTACAGTTGCCTTTTGAAGTAATGTTTTAGTGACTGTGAAACGAGCTGGGGAGAGGGGGTGTGGGGGCTGTGGATTTAAATATAAAAATATTAAAATATATTTTAAACTACCTAATTCTAAGTCTGGTAGGTTTATGTTGAAGATGCTTCTCAAGCAAGATGGGTGTTGTTTTTTTCTAGTTGCTAATGTAGGGTTGTATTGGGGTTTTTTTGTTGTTTGTGTGTTTTTTGTATTTTTTCCTACAGCATGTTCTTAAGAAGCTGTTGGCTATTACAGAACTGCTTCAACAAAAACAACATCAATATTCACTGTCTAATAACATCAGGTAGCAGCCTTCTACTTGAATTCTGCATGGATCCAGCATGTCTAACATGGCAACTTACACAGGTATCACTTTTTTTGCTCTTGCCAAAAATCGCACACCCTGTCACATTCCCAGTGATGTGTGAACTATGCAAAAAAGAAAACAAAGATTCTGTTAGCAAATTATTAAACCAGCAGCTCTTTAAGCTATCTGTGCAGGATATTTGCACTTTTTTTCCACTTGGAACCAGTTTTTACAGCCTCTGAGCCTTGGTGTACAGTTTACCTTTTGCAAAGAAAATGCTGTGACTGTAGTGAACTTTGAAAATTATTTTGAACACCTGTGTCCTGGGGTGATTTTATGATGCTTGTATCCCCATTGGTCTGTTTAACCCAGAAATAAGTTTTGCACCTTTAAGACTGGTTCTGAGAGGGAAGGGGGGAGGAGAGAAGAAGCGCGCAGTTTGTTTTCAGAAATTGCACTCACTCCTCCACATTCCTGCTCCTGGACTGTGTTGCCTACAGACGGACAGACAATGCGACAGAGCTCTCTTTTGCTTTTTAGTTAGTTTTTAGCTAGCTGAGGCAGAGAAGTTCCCTAGACTCTAGTTTTTCTTTTTCTTGGAACTGTTTAAACCTGCTCTGGACTGAACACCCAGAAGAGCACCGTCAGCTCATACCTGTGGCCCCCCCGGAGCCTAGCCTGGGCTGCAGCATTTCCAGCGCTGGAGGGACTGATAACAGACTGAATGAGCCGAGCTACAGCCCATGAAGGGGATTTCCTGAGTTTGTCATCTCTTCAGAGCAGCAAGAGGTTTCAAATAAACAGATTTTTCCACTTTTCTCTAAGGAAATCTTTTCCCAATCCAGTTGGGGGAGGGGCCACTTGAATTTGCTTTCTAGAGGAACCCCTTTTCAGGTTTTCTCCCAGATTTGTCCTAAACCAGGACAACCTGCAAATGCCAAAGTTTTTCTGTCTTGTTGGAAAAGAATTACCAACTGACATGAAAAGATATGCATTGTTTTGACAGCTACATGTAACTGCATAACATTTCTTAGTGTAATTTCTGAGTGGTTACAATTATTATAATTTTGACATTTTCAACCACTTAAACATGTATTTACAATTTCCAGATTTTGATGGTTATGGTAAGAACAATCTTTCCTGTATACTTTTTATACCATGCTGTTTCTCTTGCTGGAATCATGTCAAAAGAATATGCAGAATGGATCTTGTCGACTTTATTCTTAATGTACCACAGATTCAGTCTAAATAATTCTTCCATCAAGGATTGTGTATCCATCCAAGTAAATCACAATGCTTTTGTAAAATGTTTACAAAAGTGAACAATTAGAATTTTGTAAATTCATTGTCACTCTGTCAGACATGCATGCATCCATTACACCATTTTATAACATATGTTGGTTGGGCTTGTGTGTAATGTAAGGCTACCATGAATGTTATTTTTAAACTTGAAAAATAAGTTTTAAAATAATCAAGCTGCCAATAGACTCTCCATAGAAACTAAGTTTGTGTTCAAGTAATAGAACACTGTAAAAGTGAAATTTGGATAACGGATATGGTTGGCTATTTATCTACTGCATATAAAATGCATTGATAAAACTGTAGGTAAAGTTTCATTTAGATATATGTTGTGGTTTGACATTGGCCCAATGCAAGGCACCCATGAGAGTCACTCGCTCACCATCCTCTGCTACAGCTGGGCAGTGGAGAAGGGGGAAAAAATTTACAAATGGTTCATGAGTGAGAAGGACTGGGAGAAAAAAATTCAAGGGCAAAACAGGCTCAACTTAAGGTTGCAAAGTGAATTTATTACTAACAGAATCAGAGGAGGATAATGAGAAGTAAAATAAGCCCTTAAAACACGTTTTTTCCCCCCAGCCCCTCCCTCCTTCCCACCAACAGCGCAGGGAGACAGGGCGTGGGGGTTTGGTCAGTTCACCACCGAGATTTTCCTCTGCTGCTCTGGGAGAGGAGTCCTTCCCCTGTGAGGACATGGGGGCCCTCCCACGGGAGATAGTTCTCTGTGAACTTCTCTGACATGGGTCCACTCTCACAAGCAGCAGTCCTACTGTACCTGCTGCAACATGAATTCCCCCCACGGGCACATAGTCCTCCCAAAACTGCTGCAACATGGGTCTCTTTTTGCACGGGGTGCAGTCCTCCAAGGACAGGCTGCTCCAGCGTGGAAGCAAGGGCCCCCTCTCTCCACTGGGTCTTCCACTGGATCACAGCCTCCTCCAGGCATCCACTCGCTCCAGCATAAGCACCTCCCCCACAGGCTGTGGGTGGATCTCTGCATCTCCCGTGGGCCCATGGGCTTCAGGGGGGCAGCCTGCTTTACTGTGGTCTTCACCACAGCCTGCAGAGGAATCTCGGCTCTGGCACCTGGAGCACCTCCTCCTCCTTCTTCACTGACCTTGGTGTTGCTATGTTATTTTCCCTCACATATTCTCACCTCATGCTCTTCTCTGACTAGAAGAAAAACTGTGTAACTTTGTTTTGATTTTCTTCTTAAATATGTAATCACAGAGGCATTACCAACCTCTCTAATTGTCCCAGTTTTGGCCAGCAGCATGTCCATCTTTAGAGCCATCAGGGATTGGCTCTGCTGGACATGGTGAAAGCTTCCAGCAGCTTCTCACAGGACTCATCTCTCTGTGGCCCCCCTGCTAGCAAAAACCAGGCTGTGCAAAACCAGTACAGTATATATATTTTAAAAATTGACACCATTACATATTTCCTAAAACAGTGTGTGAAAATAATGTTGTAGTTTACCCCTCACCAGCAGCTTAGGCACCACACAGCTACTTGCTCAGATGCCACCCCACTCCCACCCCCAGCAAAAAAGAAGGCATGGAGAAAATAGGAAGAACAAAAGCAAGAGAACTCAGGGTTTGAGAAAGATGAAGAAAAGAAAACCAGAACAAGTGATGCAAAGGTAATTACTCATCACCTTCCAGAAGTAGACTGATGTTCAGCCAGTCTCTGAACAACAGCTACCTCCCCCCCCCCCCCCCCCCCCAAAAAAAAAAAGGAAACCCTCATCCTTTCCCTCAAATTCTATTGCTGAGCATGATATTTATGGAATGGAATGGAATGGAATATCCCTTTGGCCAGTTCAGGTCAGCTGTCCCATCTGTGTCTGTTAGGGAAATTGGCCTCATCTCACACTCAATCAAGGAGTTACATTTATACCACCTGAGACTTCAACCACTAGGACTTTGCAGTCCGTTCATTATGAATGGCTTCACTGAACCAATGGGTACCCTGTGTTGACTCCAGACACACACACACTCACACGGACATTTTCCCTTTTGGTTTTACCCTAGGTTTCCCCAAGCAGAGTGTCAGGCAGAATCTAGCAAATTAGGTTATTTGGTACAGTGATGAGATACAGCTTGAGCTGGGTGCCTCAGGAGAGGGACCTTGAACAAAGAAATCCTTGGGCAATTATACCCCTACAACCCAAGTTTCCCACCCCTCACGTGACAGTTTGGTCCAATAGTAATGTTATGGTATGGGGTAGTCTTGTTCTTCATTGGGTCTCTTCATTGTCTCTAAGTGAACCCATTTCTTCTCTAAGGCTCCATCTTATGCTGACAGGGGTAGTTGCCTTCCTCGCTTCCTTGCCTTCTGGCTCAAACTGGCTCTGGGGCCTCCTTTTACTTAAGTAGGTAAAAGTTCAGTGTATCTTGGTGTAAATTCACAGCTCACAGCCTGAGGCTTCATCACATCTAGTTACTAATGCTAAATAAGTTACACTAAGCTACTAGTTTTCTTTATTTCTTTACAGCGTCCCCTCCAAACTTGTTACTCACTCCCTGGCCTATTCCCCAGTGGGAGGTAGCAGCCAAGAGGGTGCGGAGCCTAGAGCTGTGTGGCTGTGTCTAGGTTGTTATTGTATACAAATTCACATCATTGTTGTGGGGTGGAAGTAAGGGACTCACTTCCGGGAAGGGGGGTGTGTGGCTTTGGGTGGAAGAAAAAGGTGCCACATGAGGGGGTCATTTCCATTTTGTTCCTTTTTCCAGCAGAGCAAGTGGCGAATGGAGCGGTGGGGTGGCTCTGGTTGCAGTCATGTCGCGTTGGGTCAGACTCAGTAAGCATTTTTGCATGTAATCACCCTTTCATACACTGTTGTTATTAGTATTGTAGCTGTTACTGTTTCTTTTCTTATCTCATTGCTGTTTCCAGTAAATTGTTCTTATCTCAACTCGGAATCTCTGCCTTTTATCTCTCTCAAGGGAGTGAGGGGAGGAGAGGGCCTGTGTGGGGCTTCATTTCCATCTATGCTTAAACCATGACAATGAGGTAGAAGAGGCAAGAGTGAAGCTGTGCCTGGAAAGAAGGGGGAGGGTGGGGGAAAGGTGGTTTTATTTTTGGGCTTTATTTCTTTTTTTTTACTGGTAATAATTAAAGTCATATTTCCCAAGTCGAGTCTGTTTTGCCCACGATTGTAATTGGTGAGTGACCTTCCTGTCCTTATCTCGACCCATGAGCTTTTTCATCTTTTCTTCCCCTATCCTGCTGAGGAAAGGGGAGTAAGTGAGCTGTTTGGTAGGCACCTAGCAGCCAGACAAGATCAACCCACCGCAGTTCTTACTTGTGGGTCAACCCTTGTGGCAGCAGCTCTCTGGCCACAGAGAGAAACACAACTTTCCCAGGCATCGTCCTGGGAAAGGCTGTGAGAAGATCAGAGAAAAGAATGTGAAACAATTCTTATTTTAACTTGCTGCACCTGGTATTGTGAACATGTGGAATGTGTTATGGAGATTTGTTTACCAAAGGGTGGTTTCTTAATTAGCCAATGGTGATGGTGTTTGGACTGGAGGACCAATTAGGTCCACCTGTATCATAACTGTCTATAAAAGAGCAATGGGTTTCTTAATAAAGAATTATTGATCAGCCTTCTGTGAATCATGGAGTCCATGCTAATTATTACCCAACCAGGGGCCCGCTTGCAACGACAAACCCTGGTAAGCAGCTGTCTTGGGTGTGGATTTTATCCCATATCCATTTTTTGTTTGTTTGTGTTTTGTGTCCCGAATTGGTTATTTTCCCCCGGCCCTTCCTGGCTCCAGGAGTATCGTGATGGGTGAGAGCCAGCTCGGGATCCTGTGAGGGTTGCGGGGGTGAAAGGCTGTGGTTTCCTTCCGGTGGGACGATCAGCTCAGCGGCCACGCGGCGTGGTGCCTCTGACTGGAGATACTGTTGCCTTGTGGGTTTTGCCTGTTTTTTTTTCTTTTCCTTTGGCACTGTGACTGGGCTTGCTGGCTTGCTTGGGAGCCCAAAGCCAGTGCGTGCTGCGCCGGGAGCCCGCTGTCCCGTGCCAGGGTCACAACCTCTGTGTGGCTCTACCCTGGGACCAGCCATTGCCGGTAAGCTATCCATGGGAGCGATTCCCTGCCCAGCCCCCCTGTTTTCTGCCACTAATTAGGGCTTCTTGCTACACTTTAACTTGATACCCCACATCCACCCAACCCCCGCAGCTCCTGCTATGGCTGCAGAATTTCTGCTACATTTTGTTTGCCACCTCAGGGTGTGCTCACTTTGATAGTATAGGGATAAAATGTTTCTAAAAGCATGGAATATTCAGGCAAGTTAGAAAGGAAGGATAGGCCTGGTAGGCCCTGGGAAAATGTTAGGTAGGCCCTGGGAAAACATTAGGCTGCACCTGTATAATCATTTAATGACTATGATAAATGGGATGATTGTTAAATGGGATGACTGTTTGGTAATTGGATATAATTATTGTTTAATCCTAACAAAAATCATGAGAAACGATGTTGGGGGGTTTGATGGAAATTACAAAAATCCATGCTTGGATGAAATCAATGTATACAATAGAACAATATAAGTTTAATAATTAATATGTAGTTATATAACTATAAGAGTATAAAAATGTGTTCATCCCGAACCCATGTCGGAGTCAGATTTGGGTCTGTACCCCTGACACCCAGAGCTCTTCAATAAAAGCACCTGCATATAATCATTCCGTGATTATGTGTTTCTGAACGCTAACAGCTTCGAGCTGGCTGCTCCAAGGTTCCTGCTATCCCCATTTTTCCATGTGGAAGGGGACCAGGACTGGCTGCCCCGGTGAGTTTGGAAAGGAAGCCCCTTTTCTGTCTCTTTTGCTGGCTCGCCTGCCATTACCCACATGGAGAGAGGCTGCTGAGCTCACACCACGGAGACCCCTGCAGGCATAGGGGAATCATTGCACCTGCCCTACCTGGCTGGGAGCCAAGAGCACCTCTGCCAGCTGTGACCATAACTACACCAAAGGGGAAAGAGCTTGATAGCAGAGAGAATGCTGTTATTGGATTTCTGGGGTTTTTTGTTGTTGCTGCCATTGTTGTTGTTTGTCTTGTGTCCTAGATTGCAAGGCAATGTGTATTCTATTTGCCATCTGTTAGAGGTGTGGCAGTTATCTTCTGTTAATTGGGCAGTTTTCTTTATCTCTTCCACAAACCAATTCTCCCTCCAGGGAGACATCTGCTGTTAACGGGCCATTGAATGTCACTACATGACTGATAAAAATTACATCATCCCATTGTGAGATGCTCTGCCCAGAGGGAAGAACCAAGCATTCCTAACTAGATATAATCTGAGATTTTTAGAACACCAGCACAGCCTTTCCACTGGATTCCCAGAAGAGCAGCTACCTCTTCCACTAGATCTTCAGAAGACTACACCCTTCTACAAGATCACTGCTTCAACAAAACCACATCTGCCACTCCAAGAGGACTACAGCCACCATTTCAATTAGACTGCTACCAACACCCTGACCCACAGGGTGTCAGATCGTATTCTGACTCTGTCAGTGTTGTTTTGTTTTACTGCACTGTTTATTTTATTTTTATTTTCTTCCCTAATAAAGAACTGCTATTCTTACTCCCATATCTTTATCTGAGAGCCCCCCTTAATTTCAAATTTGTAACAATTCAGAAGGAGGGAGTTTACATTTTCCATTTTAAGGGAGACTCCTACCTTCCTTAACACACTCCCATCTTTTCAAACCAAGACAAATTTTGGTGCCCAACGTGGGGCTCAAGGACATAGAAACAAAAAGGAAATAACAGTTCTTGAGTAATCTAATTTTTGTGTGCTGCTATAGAAACCTCGTTAAGTGACAACATGTGGTCCAGTTTACCCTAGTTTGGGTGGCACATGATCGTGGCTGTATTTCTCCCATTTGTAGGCCCTTATCTAAACATGAGTCCTATAACTAAGGCTACTGTAACTGTTATCCGGTTTGTTTTATGGGTGAATAAGGTGAAGAATTCATGGATCTTTAACTTCCTCTAGAAAGCAGGCACATGGATTCAGAGCTATCACAAAATAACTGTATGTTTTTGAGGTTACTGTAATAATGGCACCTACTGTAAGGAAATTACACCAGGACATGTGGTCCAGTTTACCCTAGTTTGGGTGGCACATGATCGTGGCTGTATTTCTCCCATTTGTAGGCCCTTATCTAAACATGAGTCCTATAACTAAGGCTACTGTAACTGTTATCCGGTTTGTTTTATGGGTGAATAAGGTGAAGAATTCATGGATCTTTAACTTCCTCTAGAAAGCAGGCACATGGATTCAGAGCTATCACAAAATAACTGTATGTTTTTGAGGTTACTGTAATAATGGCACCTACTGTAAGGAAATTACACCAGGGGAAATTTTCTCCCAACCCTTTATGTTGCGGTGTGATGCCATAACTTGCCTCAGTTTGCCCTGGTTTCTCCCTGAAATTTCCTTCCCTGGGGGGGTGTCAATCACCTCTACTTTTCCCCAACCTTGACCCCTGCTGGGCACTATCAACCCAGAAATTCCAAGGGGAGCGTCGAGCAATTGGCAGGTTCAAAGGATGCTCTCCACCCCCTGGGGGGCCATTGGCCCACCCAGGTGTCCCTCTCACCTGAGACCCCCCTCCCCCTGTACCTGGTTGGTGCTCCCTGTGTTTCCTCCCCTGCTCCAGTCCCCAGGTAAAAGGGCAAGTGGACCATGCGGTCAGGGTTCTGTTGGAGGGTGCTGTTGGAGAGTTCATTGGAGTTATTGCAAGATTCAGGGACTGTGCCACCAAATAAAAACTCTGGATTAAAAGCTCTTCATCAGGACCCGCTCCTTTCTTCACCTTGCCTTAAAGGAACCACCAGCTCAGGAAGGCCTGAGGAGTGACCCCCTCAACAGCAAGCTCCAGCCCGCAAGCACTGGAGCTCGGGGCATGCCCGGACTTGTCTCCACGTGCTCAGCTGCAAGCACAGGTAATCTATAGCATCTCTGGGGAGAAAACACCACAGGTGCCGCTATTTGGTCAGCAGCCAAGGCCAGACAGACCAAGGCAGTCCCGTCAGTAATATTGGTACACTCCGATACCTTTAACCATCTCTTTAGGTCTGCCCCACCAGTTTTTGAAAGGTTTAGATCCACTGTAAATACTAATTATATAATATAGTAGCTGGTATTGCTGATAGGCCTGTTCTATTTAGCATTTAGAGATAAGGGAAGATTAACTGGGATAACCACCCTAACACCTACCCCAGAAACTAGGGATGCTCCTACCCCAGAACCTGACACAGCACCACAGACTAGGGATGCTGCTGCCCCAGAGCCTGACCCTGCCCCACAGCCCACCCCAGATATGAACTACCCAGATTAGATAGGAGTTCTGGTGAAGGAGATACACGAGATGAGCCAAATGCTAAAGGAGTCCATTTCCCCAGCTGGTGAGAAGCCCTCCCCCTGCCTCAAAGAGGGAGAGTCTAACAGTACAGCAGTGGAACCCACAGATGTTACAACCGTCCAGGTTCCAGCTGAACTGCAAAGGCAGTCACAGCCAGCAACAGTCACCCCTGTGAAAACAAGAAGATCTAAAATGAAATCCGAGCACCCAAACAGGAATAAGAATAGAGGACCCTCACAACCCACAGGGGAGCCAGAGGTTGCAATCATCACTGAGTCCCTGACATACCAAAGTCTCCATAATCTGCACAAAGACATTGTAAGATGGGGATGTAAGGCTTATACAACCTGACTATTTCAGGTCTGAGACCTTATGGGTACAGGCATCCAATTGGATGGTAGTGAGGCAAGGAATTTGGGACCCTTGACCCAGGACTCAGGTATGAATCAGATTTTTGTAAGAGAGCCAGGGTCCCTTTCCCTCTGAGAGCAGCTTTTAATGAGTGTCAGAGAAAGGTTTGTCCACAAGGAGAGAATGCAGAAGCACCACCATAGAATGCGCTGGAAGACCCTTGAGGAAGGGATCCAACAGCTGAGAGAAGTGGCAGTATTGGAGGTACTCTTTGGGAGGGATGGACACCATGATAATGACCCCGACAAGGTCAGGTGCACAAGGCAAATGTTGTGGAGTCTGGCAAATCTAGGGCCATCTCAATACACCTTCATTGCAACAATTAATACCGATACTAACCGAGAGACAGTGGGTTCTGTTACCAACAAGCTTAGAAATTATGAAAGTATGATCAATGGCCCAATGCAGGCTCATGTCTCTGCCATAGTCAAAGAACTCAAAGAAGAAATGAGGGAGGTGGTGAGGGAGGAAGGAGGAACAGTTCCCATATCACACCAGTACAAGTCACAGGCCCCAAAATCAGAACCCAACGTTCCCCAGCTAGAGAGAGAGGGTACACCTCACAGGCTAACCTATAGTTCTTTCTGCGTGACCATAAAGAAGACATAGGAAGGTGGGATGGAAAACCTACTTCTGTCCTGGCAGCACAGGTGCATCAACTCAAAGAGGGAAACACTAACCGAAAAAATTCCAGTAAAGTGAAAGTAGCCTCAACCTCCCATAACCAAACTGACAAGTATGATCTGTCAGATCCCCTTAAAAGTACCTCTACCATGTATACCCAAGAAAGAAATAATAACCAGAGTTGGAGGGACCCTGCCTCTAACCAGGAAGAGGCATAGGAAAACTAGATCTTCTAGATGGCGTGGATCCAATGGCCTGACACATCAGAACCACAAAAATACGACACCTTAATTGATACTGGCGCACAGTGTACCCTAATACCATCAGGACATGTGGGGGCAGAACCTGTTTCCATTGCCAGGGTGATGGGGGGATCACAGCAATTAACCCTATTAGAAGCCAAGATGAGCCTGACTGAGAAGAAGAAACATCCTATTGTGACTGGCCCAGAGGCCCTGTGTATTCTAGGCATAGATTTCCTCCGGAATGGCTATTACAAAGACCCAAAGGGACTCAGGTGGGCTTTTGGCATAGCTGCTGTACAAGCAGAGAACATTAAGCAGTTGAACACCTTGCCTAGACTATCAGAAAACCCATCTACAGTAAGACTCCTGAAGGTAGAAGAACGAGTGCCAATTGCCACCTCAACAGTGTACTGTCGGCAGTATGGACGAATCAGGACGCCATGATCCCCATCCACAAAATTATCTGTGAACTGGAGAGCCAAAGTGTAGTCAATAAAACCCACTCACCCTTCAACAGTCCCATCTGGCCTGTACGCAAGTCTGACAGAGAATGAAGATTGACTATAGACTATTGTGGTTTGAATGAAGTGACTCCACTGCTGAGCGCTGTTGTGCCAGACATGCTAGAACTCCAGTATGAGCTAGAGTCCAGGGCAAGAAAATGGTATACCACTATTGACATTGCTAACGTGTTTTTCTCCATTCCTCTGGCAACAGAATACAGGCCTCAGTTTACTTTCACCTGGAGGGGCATGCAGTACACCTAGAACCAACTACCCCAATAGTAGAAGCACAGCCCCACCATCTACCATAGACTGATCCAGAATACACTAGAAAAGAGTGAAACTCCAAAACACCTGCAATAGATCGATAACATCATTGTGTGGAGGAACACAGCAATAGAAGCATTTGAGAAAAAAGAGAGGATCATCCAGATTCTGCTAGAAGCCAGCTTCGCCATCAAGAAGAGTGAAGTCAAGGGACCTGCCCAAGAGATCCAGTTCCTGAGAGTAAAGTGGCAAGATGGACAGTATCAAATTCCCACTGAGGTCATCAACAAGATCACTGCGATGTCTCCACCAACCAGCAAGGAAGAAACACAAACTTTCCTAAGTGCCATAGGTTTTTGGAGCATACACATTCCTGAGTACAACCAGATTGTGAGCCCTCTCTACCTGGTCACCCGCAAAAAGAACAATTTCCACTAGAACCCTGAACACCAACAAGCTTTTGCCCAGATCAAGCAGGAGATTGCTCATACAGTAGCCCTTAGCCCAGACAAGATGAGACCAGAGGTGAAGAATGTGCTCTACTCTGCAGCTGAGAACAATGGCTTGTCTTGGAGCCTTTAGCAGAAAGTGCCTAGGGAGACTCGAGACCAACCACTGAAATTCTGGAGCTGAAGTTACAGAAAGTCTGAAGCCAACTACACTCCCACAGAAAAAGAAATCTTAACCGCCTATGAAAGAGTTCGAGCTGCCTCAGAAGTGACTGGCACGGAAGCACAACTCCTACTGACACCCCGACTACCAGCGCTGGCATGGATGTTTAAAAGAAAGGTTCCCACTACCCACCACACCACCAACGCCACATGGAGCAAATGGATTGCTCTCATCACGCAGGGTGCCCATATTAGAAACCTGAGATTTTGGAGATAATTACAAACTGGCTGGAAAGTAAAAACTTTGATCTCATCAATAAAGAGGAAGAAAAGTAAGTAATACATACTAAAGAAGCTCCACCATATAACCAACTACCAGCAGAAGAAACACGCTACGCTCTTTTCACTGACAGTTCCTGTCGCATCGTAGGGATGAACCGTAAGTAGAAAGCAGCCGTATAGAGCCCTACACAACAAGTTGCACAAGCTACAAAAAGAGAAGGTAGATCAAGTCAACTTACTGAACTCAAAGCTATTCAGCTGGTCCTAGACATTACTAAAAGAAAGAAGTGGCCAAAGCTCTACCTTTATACTGATTCATAAATGGTAGCCAATACTCTCTAGAAAAGTGGAAAAAGACCAACTGGCAGCGTAGAGGAAAGCCAATCTGAGCTGCTGATGAATAGAAAGACATTCCCACTCAGGTAGAGAAGCTACCTGTCAGAGTCCATCATGTAGATACCCATGTCCCTAAGAGTCGGGCTAATAAAGAACACCAAAACAATGAGCAGGTAGATCAAGCAGCAAAGGTAAAGGTGTCAAAGATAGATTAGCAACATAAGGGGGAGTTGTTCCTAGCTCGATAGGCCCATAATGCCTCAAGTCATCAAGGCAGAAATGCCACTTATAAGTGGGCACGAGTCCAAGAAGTAAATTTAACCATAGACAGTATTTCGCAGGTTATCCATAACTGTGAGATGTGTGCTATCATCAAACAGACCAAGCGAGTGAAGCCCCTATAGTATGGTAAGCGGTGGTCCAAATATAAGTATGGAGAAGCCTGGCAAATTAACTACATCACACTGCCCTAAACACACCAAAGCAAGTGCTACATGCTGACCATAGTAGAAGCCACCACTAGATAGTTAGAAACCTACCCTGTACCTCACACTACTGCCCAGAACACCATCTTGGGCCTGGAAAAACAAGTCTTGTGGAGCACCCTTGAAAAAATTAAGTCAAACAATGAGACCCATTTCAAGAACAGCCTTATAAACACCTAGACCAGAGAACATGGTATTGAATAGATATATAATATCCCTTACCATGCACCAGCTACAAGGAAAGTTGAACAGTGCAACAGACTACTTAAGACTACCCTAAAAGCACTTGTCAGGGACACTTTTAGATATTGAAAAATGAACTTAGCAAAAACCACCTAGATAATCAACACCCGAGAGTCCATCAATCAATCTAGTCCTGCTCAGTCTGAACCCTTACACACAGTAGATAAAGTCACTGTAGTACATATGAAAGGTATTTTAGGAAAGACTGTTTGGATTCGGAAAGAGGGAGTTAACATTTTCCATTTTAAGAGACTCCTACATTCTTTAACACACACCTGTCTTTTCAAACCAAGACATCTTGTTGTACATATATACATACATATACACTATTAAAGAACTGTTATTCCCTTTCCCATATCTTTGCCTGAGAGCCTGGTAAGTCATAATAATTTGGAGGGAAGGGGGTCACATTTTCCATTCCAAGGGATGTTCCCCCCTTCCTTCACAGGCTGCAGGGGAATCTGCTCTGGTATGTGGAGTACCTCCTCCCCTTTCTTCTTCACTGACCTTGTTGTCTGCAGGTTTTTTTCCTCACACATATTCTCACTGTCTCACAGCTGCTTCACAGTATTTTTTACATTTTCTTAAATATATCATGAGGGTGCCACCAGTATCAGTGACTGGCTCAGCTTTGGCCAGTGGTGGGTCTGTTGTGGAACTGGCTGGAATGGGCTCTGATATCCTCACACAAGCCAGTGCTGCAACCTCCTCTGCTACCAAAGTTTGCCATATAAGCCAAATACATTTTGCCTCTTGCCTCTGTGAAACATATTTAAGAATTAACTTTAAAATATACATTCATCACACAATCTTAATTTACAATAAAAAGAAGTGTTCATAGCAAAGTCATTATCTATCAACAAAGGTGCAGAATTTACAGACACACTCCACTCCTTTTTCTTTCGCCACATTACAACAACAAAAAAATCCAGTTATTCAACTTTCTGGCAATGTCCAGTCCAAGGTTTGCCTGTTACCACTTCCACTTACTGTCCTCTAGTTCCCTGAAATCTATGTTAGAACCAATAGGTTTGCAGAATAGCAGTACTCTCAACTTCTTTTTCATTTTGATGCATGACAGCCTACAAGTTCATACTTACTTATGGTTGTGTTCTGCCGCACTGCTGGCAGAGTCTCTCTACTCCCCTGGGCAGGGGAGGAGATTGCAAGGAGATTGCACCGGCTGAGCTGAAGGCACAGCAGGTGAGAGCAGGGGGGCACTTCCCAGATATTATTGTTTACATTTCTTTCCTGAGGCTTCTCAGGAGAAAATCCTATCAAAAGATTTTTCATAAAATATCATGGCGACACTTACTATGTCATTCTTCAACAGTATCTTACTCCCCAAAATAATTATTACATAGAAAATCAAGTTATGAAAGCAGCATAGCCTCTCTACTTTGACAACCAAATTCTAAATAGTCCTGTACATGTATTTGAAGTGTGTGAGATAAATAGATGATTCATGTGAAATGTGTAGATATTTTCAGGGTCAGTAGTTAAAATGGTTAATCGTGCTCTGAAATGTGGTGCTTTTTCTAAACTACATAGGTGTCCTGGGGTGACTGTATGGTCTGGTATCCCATTGTCTGTTTTTCCTGTCCGGATATGGGTCCTGTAGGTTTAAGCTAGGCCCAGAGAGGTGGCAGAAGTGGTGGAATGCTTGAGGCACTTGTATTCAAAACAGAGAGAAGGGTTCAGTTCTCTCTGGGCTCGAAGCAGTGCAGAGCGAGGGAGAAATGGGGAGTTTTCAATTTTTTTTTTCCCCCACTGGTTTTCCTCATTAGCTATGGCAAGAAAAGGTTTCCCAGGACTGTGTCTTTTTTCTGGAACTGTTCAGCTTTTTTTTCTCCCGTCCGGAACACCAGGACAATTGCCTGGGGGGCCCCCAAGCTGCTCTGTGGCCTGCATGCGAGGCCTAAGCCTTGGAGGGACTGAGAGAGAATGAGCAAGACCACGACACACCCACAGAAGGACTCTCTCTGAATCACAGGACAGTCTGAATTTGCCATCTCTTCAGAACAACAAGAGGTTTTACTGTTTAATATTATTCATTTTGTCATGTTTGTGAGTACTTTGTGAAATAAACAGTTTTTTCCACTTTTCTCCAAGGAGTTTATCTCCTGAACCAGTTGGGGGAGGGGCTGCTGGAATCTGCTTTTTTAGAGGAGACTCCTTCAGGAAGTTTCCTCTCAAATTTGTCTCAAACGGGGACAGTAGGAAATATTAGTCCTTGCATTGACAAATCTATCACTTCTGTCCTGGTTTAAAAAACAAATGTCTGCCAAGGAAGGCGGGAACCTTCCTGGAATAGAAAGACAACCCCACCCTCTAATTTACTGTAGCTTTGGAATTATGGGGCTTCCAGGCATTAAAAAAAATATAGGAAAGGGAAAACCAGTTAATTAGTAGACTATATATATAAGAGAACAAAACAACAACACAATAACAGAAGTTTTCCCACCCACCACGTATTGTTTCCCCTCTTGTGTAGTTATGACCACAACCAGCAGGGGGTGCTTGTGGCTCTGGTGAGGTGAAAGTTGCAGTTGTTATGAATAAAAAATTACCTATTTTTGTTTAAGATTACAGAGCTAAAACCGGTTGGACCAATTTGACTGCATTACGGCCAGCAGGGGTTGTTCCGATGTGAGCCCGGGACCTCGCTGGGGTAATGGCGGCCTCGGTGAGAAAGAGGAGGTGGGGGGTTTGGTTCCCCTGGGCACTCACCTGTGCATATTTCCCAGCACAAGCGGTTGCCAAAGTCTCAGTCAACAGGCAGCTGAGACCCTCTCTCCCTCTTGCAAGCAGCAGGCTTAGAAGAAGGCAGCAGGGAGAACTCCACCGTTTAGCTGCTGAGCAGGAGCAGTCCTGCACCAAAAACTGCCCTAATTGACCCCGCTCCCAGCACAGCCAGAGTCTTCACCCTGAGCTAAAGTGTCCAAGGCCCGTTTCCCTCCTTGAACAAATTTGGTGCCATGCTAGAGCAATTGGCAAGTTCTTTTGTATCTTAATCATTGACTATTCATCTAGAAAGCTGCCCCTTCCTCCCCTTTCCAGCATCTCCCAAACAACAAATGGGAAGAAATTCATGTGAGAAACCTAAACCACAACTTCTTTTCAATGGAATACAGAAGTTGAACATCTTTAATTTGAAATCAGTTGATGATAGAAAAAAATAGTCTGATTTTTCAAGAACCATAGATAACCAGTCATCAAAGATACGAAAATAAGCATACTTTTTTGGTATATGTACATCTAATCATAGCAGTTTTACGAGCAAATTAGGACTTTATATTTTGGATATTTAAATAATATATCAATTTATTGAGGGACCCTATGCCATCTCACATCATCATTGTATAAAAGTGATTATAATAATGGGAATTACTATTTCTGGAAAGAAAAAAAGAAAGTTAAAGCATAGTTTTTTTTAAAATCTCCGTTGACTTAATTTTTCACTTTTCAGTCTGTACTTGGAAGGGATATGGGAATAATATTTAGGGATACCTAACAACAATATCATATGTTGACTGTAGCTGGCACTGTGTGTTATTAATGATTCTAGCAATTAGGCTGAAAGTGGAGATGGGAATTGAGGTAATGTGAGAAACGACCCTCACTTTTTAAATTTTAAATGGTCTATTAAACCTTAACGAAAAAATGCAACAAAGGACTGTATTGTGGTGTGATGTCATGGCTTGCCTCAGTTCCCTTGGTTTCTCCCTGAAATTTCCTTCCCCAGGTGGGGTGTCAATCACCTTTCCTTTCTCCACCCTTGACCCCTGCTGGGCACTGTCTATCAACCCAGAAATTCCAAGGGGAGCATCGACCAATTGGCAGGTTCAAAGGATGCTCTCCACCCCCTGGGGGGCCATTGGCCCACCCAGGTGTCCTTCTCACCTGAGACACCCTCCCCCTGTACCTGGTTGGTGCTCCCTGGGTCCCCTCCCCTGCCCCTCTCCCCAGGTAAAAGGGCAAGGAGACCACGCGGTTGAGGTGCTGTTGGAGAGTTCATGGGAGTTGTTAGAAGATTCAGAGGCTGTGCCACCCAAATAAAAACTCGGTATTAAAAACTCTCCATCGGGACCCACTCCTTTCTTCACCTTGCCTTAAAGGTTTCTCCAACTCAGGAAGGCCTGAAGAGTGACCCCCCTCAACAGCAAGCTCCAGCCCGCAAGCACTGGAGCTCGGGGCATGCCCGGACTTGTCTCCATGTGCCTCAGCTGCGACCACAGGTAACTGAATAGCGTCTCTGGGGAGGAAGGACCACAGGTGCCGCTATTTGGTCAGCAGCTGAGGCCCGACAGACCAAGGCAGTCCCGTCAGCAATAGTGGTACACTCCAATAGGACTGAATAAAAAAAATTGCAATGCTGGGAGTCTCTGTGACTAGCAGCCACATGCTCGTGTACAAAATGGATGCTCTGCTTTTTATACCGTTATCCCCTCCCAAAGTTTTGTCAGTCAACTCCTTCCATGCTGTCCATTGGTGGAGATTACTTTCTTACATCTTGATTGGAGGTCAGGTGTTGTTATGCCATGCCTCTTGGTAATAAGCTGGCCCTCCCCAAATGTCCTGACTACTAAGGCTATTAAATGGGGGAGGGGTGAGACAGTGGAAATTTTCCAGAGTAGAAATCCATTTTAGATTTAGGTAATATATACCTCTTTGAATTAAGTCTGTAGCTTGCAAACATAGCTGTTTGGTCTGACTGCCTGTTCTTGCAAAAAACCTATGCTCGAAGAAACTGCTTCAGCCAAAGGACAGAGATAAGAGGGGGGGTCCCTTGAACTTTGAAACGGACCAAGAGGCTGCAGAAGACAGGGCAGGGTGACATAGGAGTTCTTTCTGTACTTTCTGATAAAAAAACTAGCTGCAAGGGTAACTAGCTGCAAGTGTAATGTGAAATCAGTAAAATGTATATGTATGAACTATTGGAGTGTACCAATATTACAGACGGGACTGCCTTGGTCTGTCTGATCCCAGCTGCTGAACGAATAGTGTCGCCTGTAGGGCTATCGGGAGAAATTGCATCCCAATATCATGTTCCGTAAATACACTGTCAGCCATCACTGCCTGCCAGGAACTGCTTTGTCAAACCAAACCCAGAGACAGAGAGCAACATGAATATGTTTGACCGACGTTCATCGCTGACCATGAACAACATCCTCTAGTCCAGCTCGGAGAAAGGGAGACACATGAATATGATTGACTACAAAAAGAACAAGAGAAACTCTGCCTCAGGCCAGAAAAACAGTATAAGAACAGACTGTACCAGACCGCATTTGTGAACAGAGGGGGTTCGGTGTGATAGAGGCTGGACCATGGTTCACCCGGCGTCGATTCCCAGGGTTGACGTTGCCTCTTATTTTTGTGGCTTTCGATACTGTATATCGATTGCGCAATAAATTCTATTTTTGATTTTTAAATTAAATTGGCTTATCTCATTTTTAATTATAACATAATTATGCAAACTTTGAAATAAATTCTATTTTAATAACTTATACCCTTGTATCAACATAAGACACAGAGATATTGTTCCTGATGGAATATCTGAACAGAGTGCTCTGTAAGGACTAAGTTGCTCCCATATCCATTTATTGTAAAGTAAGAGTTTCCTTGAGAATAGTTTTGAGAAGAAGTATGTGATGGGATGTAAAAGATTTGAAGCTTGCATGAGGAGAGCAATGTTATTTGATGATAGGGAAGTCTCCTAAATATGGTTATCACCTACTGAACAAATAAATGTATTCGTTATAGTATGTAGCATTGTGACCGATACCCTCTGCTCCCAACATCTGGTAATGTAATTAGCATAAATAATGTCATTTTACAAGGCAAGCAGCCAGTCTTTGTGACCAAGTGGGTCATGTATTCATTCCCTTTCCCTTATTAGCAGGCCATGTAGGTCCTGTACACCAAATAGACAAACCAAACAGATTTCTTCTTTCCTTCCCTACTGGGTTCAAGAAACCTAGGCATCAGGCCAATTACTTCCTTGCTGGCCTTGAAGGGCCTAAGCACCTAGCCAACCAGGTGTTGTTGATGACCCCATCACAGAACAGGGAAGCACACACACGGCACTGTCTATAAAATCAAACAGTTGCAAGTCAGAAGTCCAGAACTTGGACTGGAACTGCTGCAGGACAGTAAGGCCTGTGACCCCCATGGTGGCCAGGGTTGCCTCTGAGGACTGACTGACTTGTATTCTTTTATATGATTATTGAGTCTAGATAATGATCGATATGTTGATACAGCAAACTATTGTGAAAAATGTGTATTTTATGATTGGCTTTTCGCAAATATTAAAATGAATATTATATGTGTTATGTTAGAAAGTTATGCTGTGTTAATTTTCTTAAGCAGTGTGTTTTCCCTGGGTGTGTGGAAGGGGGCTGTGGCTAAAGAGTGTGAGTGACACGCAAATCAGCCTCATAGGTGAAGTGACACCAGAGGCAACCAGAGTCAGTGCCCTTCCCAGAGGCCAACCCCAAGGCGAGGGGGGGCCACAGGGACCTGAGATTCTCTGGCGTAAGGGATCTGCTTCCTGTCCTGAGAGTGTGAAAGAGTGTGTGGAATTGAATGAGAAATAAAAGTGAGTGAATGTAGACGAATGAAAGTATATGTAATGTGGATTGTTTATTTTAAGCTTTACTACATCTCCTTGGAGGGAGGTGTATTGTATTGTAGTGTGAGAAAAAGGGGGTTTTTTAAATTTTTTTGTGTGTTGTTATAAATGAAAAATGAAAAATAGCTAATTTTAATTAAAAAATTAAAATAAAAATTTATTTAGTGACCGTAATACAGTCCCGACAGCCACCAATCAGTCAGACAGCATAACATCCCCAGGAGGTGAGCTGGGTGGACATAGATTTGGCCTCTATCGCACCAAATCCCCCTCGTCCACACTGGCTGTTCCGAGGTCGTGGTTCTTATACGTTTTAATTTGCCCGCAGCAGTCCCTTTGTCTCCTTTTCGAGGTCTTCATATTCATGTTGGGTCTTAAACATATTAATTTGTGTAGTTTTCTAAAAATTTACCCAAGAGTTTTATTTTTAGCCTTTTTCATGATTTTTGTACACCCCGTGAATCTATATACATGATTGTGATTTTCTTCACCAGCTCTTCTCTCATTCTAATCGTCTTGAGGTACTTCCTGATACTCTCTGAGTTCTGACCCATTACCTTCTATTTGTTTTTCAAATTGTGCTAGGGCATTTGCTGCCCACTTATGTGGAACATCCTCTTCTAATTTCATAATTTTCGAAACTAGATTTGTTTTCCCCGTTGCACACTCTGGATCCATTGGCATGGCTGCGATTTGCATCCCTTGCACTACTGAATGTATCAGTCGGATAAAGCAAGGGATTAGACAGGGTAGGAAAATGACTCCAGCTATGGAACAGAGTATAAAGAATATTAACTTCTTCCACCAAGCCCCATTAAACAGATTGTCCCACCAGGAAGCATTTAGGATTGAATTCCATTTCTGGATGGGTACATGGGCAACCCTTTTTATTTCCACTGCGAGTCCTCGGATAGTTTCTCCGTAGTCGTCAATTTCAATACAACATTCAGACTCATTGAATTTCCCACACACTCCCCCTTCCTCTGCTAATAGATAATCCAATGCTATCCTATTCTGATAGACAAAAGCCCTAATTTGAGAGTGTTGTTTTGATAGTAACTCAAGGGTGTCTGTGGTGTGGTTAGATACAATTTCTACCACTGCCTGGAGTCTGATCAGATGGTTCAGGAGGTATATTGGGGTACGGTAACCCCAGCTACCATCCTGGGCCCAAGTGGCGGGCCTGTAGTATTCAATAATGCATTCTGCGGGCCATTCTTCCTCCCCCCATTTTTGGCTACCTTCAAAGATAGGGAATTTCTTCCTTACCTCCCTCCTTTGACGATCTAGGGTCTCATATAAGGGAGCCCCCAGTGAGCTGCTCTCTGACCGGGGCAAGGTGAAGAAAGCTGGTCTGATTAGTCCTAGGATGCATGATCCCTTCCAATTCCAAGGCAGCTCACTGTATGCCTTTTTCCCACAAATCCAGTATATTCCATTTGGTGCTTTCCAATTCTTTATATCCCTTGGCCTATTCCAGAAGTCTCTTAATTCTCCTATGGATTGAAAAGGGCTAGCCCCAGACATTTTATTCCAGCAAAGCCCAATTTTCTCACTCCATTTGCATTTGTCATTCTTCCCTTGGCTCCAATAACCTGAGGGAGGTTCTGGCTGCCAATTTTCGCTTTTATTATCCGAGTTCAATGTTAATGTGGAAATAGAGGGCGTGTAACCCACAAGTTCAGTATATTCTTTCCCTTCCCGGCTTATGCAAATTGTTCCAATTACCCGTTTGTCCAGGACACATCTCTCGGGTCGTTGTATAATTTTGGAAATTTTGGTATTGTCCCATTTTAACAGCTGTTCTGGGGTTAACCCTTCTCCTTTCCAAGGCCATTTCTCAGCTGATTTTAGCCCCCCACATATCCAACAATTCGATAGACCTAATTCTGTAGCTATTTCCTGCATAAGGTCTATAAATAGGTTCCTGTCCAATGAGGGTAGACCGAAATCATTGTATTGTTTTTCCAATTGATCATATTGTTCACTTAAGGTTTTTAATCTTTCTTGTTCTATTCTGCGTTTTCTCATCTCTGATTCCTGCCTTTTTAACTCCTGAGCAACCTGCTGGATCTTACTCTCTGGATCTACTCCTTCTTTGTTCCTGGAGAAACAAAAGGTTTTATCATACTGTAGGCAGGTTCCGTCATCATGATCCTCGAGTAAATCGATAATAACCGGTTCCCTTCTTAAAGGGATCTTATTTTCATACTTCACATTTTTGCCTACCCAGTAGGTTTTTCCTCCCATGGCACACATTCCCAACTGCTCATTTTCATAACATAACTTATTCACCTGATAATAACCCACAAAAACTGATTCCATTCTTCCCCCAGTCCAAACAGTACGATTGCATTTATCACATACAGGAATCTTGATAGGTTCAATACTGCGCTTTTGTCTTAAATGGTTTGACTTACCCCTTCTGGACGCTACCCCTTGCGGGATGCAGACTTCTTCCCCTTCTTTTACACAAGCTCTATATCAAGTGCCATTGAACCAACAGTACCTGCTTACTGTGCCATCAGTACAGTCCCTGGAGGTGAGGTTGGTTGAAGCCTCCACCTCACCCTGACCTCCCTTGAGGCTCTCGGTGCAGACTCTACACGTGTAACTGGGGTCCCGCCGATCCAAGTTAACCTGGCTTTCGGCATGAGCACTAGTCTTGAGGCACATGACTAGACTCAGGCTCACTAGAATCACTCCTACTAGCATTCCTCTGCCTCCACTCTCGCCCACTGGGTTGCCACCAGCAGCAGGAAGAACCATCTTCTCGGCAGCAGGAAGTAGTTTTGCGGAGATCATAGCTAGCTCGAGCTGCGTACCTTCGCTTAAACACTCCCCACGGGTTGAGTCTCACTGGCCGGGCGCTGCAGGGTACTTTGTTTCATCTCCGGCACTCGACTGCTAAAATTTGGGCCCAAGATTGAAGCTTTCCCCTTAATCCGTTTTGAAAGAGCCTAAACAACACTATGGAGTCTGCCTCAATCACCCGTAGTTCTGTGAGGAGTGTCAAAAATAGGTTAGTCAAGTGCACTTCGTGGTTAAAACAATCTTCACACAGACCCCTTGGTCTCACTCCCCTTTCACAGTGAGCCACCCACGACTCTTTACAATAGAAGCACTTGAATATAGCGAATTGGTGGCATGGGCAGTCAGGCTCTTGACACTTTATCCAGTTGATTTCTGTCATTAGCATGGTCGGCGCAGTATCAGCTTCAGATCCCCAGGGGGAGAAACGACTTCCCACTCTGGTGTGTCTGTTCGAGGTTCCACCTGCTTGACTCTTGATGCGTGAGTCCAACCCTTTTCTGCTGTTCGAACTGCTGTGTCTGTGGTTAGGAGAACAAGAAAGGGTCCTTCCCAATGAGGAGATAATGGTATGTCTTTCCACGTCTTTATGAGGACATGATCTCCGGGTCGGACTGGGTGAATGGCAAAACCCAAAGGAGTCCCTTGCATTATAATTCCTTGCTTTCTTAGCTCCTGCAAGTTTTTGTTAATAGCTACAAGGTACGGTCTTATTTGTCTGTCCTCAATTTTGGGGTGCCCTATCGGCATCCCATGTTCATAAGGCATTCTGTATAACATCTCAAAAGGTGATATTCCTGTTTCTGAATTTGGCAGAGTCCTGATATTCAGCAGAGCTAAAGGAAGGTATTTGACCCAGGACATTTTGGTTTCTAGTATCAATTTTGACAACTGTGCCTTTAGAGTCTGATTCATCTGCTCGACCTGTCCAGAGCTTTGGGGGGGCCAAGGGGTATGATATTCCCAGCGGATCCCCAAAGCTTCGGCCATTTGTTTTATTACCCTTGAGGTAAAGTGTGTGCCTTGATCTGAATCAATATATTTTATTAATCCATACCTGGGTATTACTTCTTCTAATAATATTTTGGATACTACATGTGCTATGGCCCGGGAGCTTGGAAATGCCTCCACCCAATGCATCAGTTTATCTACTATTACTAATACACATCCGTATCTGCCTACCTTTGGCAGATCTGTGAAATCAACCTGGACCCTCTCAAAGGGTCTGTATGCCACCGGACGGCTTCCCAGTGCCGTCTGCTTGGCTCGGCTTCAGTTTACTTTCTGACATATCATGCATCCCTGTACTTCATGTTTTGCCAATTCATATATTCCTTTACATCCAAAGAACTTTAGGAATTGTTCTGCTAGAGCCTGAGCCCCCCAATGAGTCTGAGCGTGTAATCTCCTTAAGATCTTTTGTGTATATTCCTTAGATACCAATTCCCTTCCATCTGGCAGTTTCTACTTACCTCCGTCCAACTTTCCCCCCATCTTCTCATACCATGAACAACCCCATAGGCATACTTCGAGTCTGTGTAAATGGTTCCTACCTTACCTTTTAATCGTAGCAAGTCTCTTAGCACTGCATATAATTCACATGCTTGGGCTGACCAACCCGCATTTAAAGGACCTGATTCCACCGTTTCCCCTGTTATCTCATTTATAATAGCATATCCAGTTTTTCGTTTTCCTTCTATAACTCTGGCTGATCCATCTACAAACCATTTTTCCCCTTTCTCCAATTCTTCTTCTTCTAAATCAGGCCTGATTTTGGTTTGTAAGCTGAATGATTTCAGCGCAATACTTACCTCCGTCCAACTTTCCCCCCATCTTCTCATACCCCTCAATTTCCTTTTCAGAGAATTGGGGGGGGGGGGGGGGGGGGGTAATTGCTTCGGGTCCCCTGATGGCTGCCAGAATTTGTTTTATTAATTCTTCGTGTACTAGCCCTCTTCCCTTAGTGCTAATTAACCCCCTTTCTTCCCAGATTTTTCCAAAAGTATGAACAACCCCATAGGCATACTTCGAGTCTGTGTAAATGGTTCCTACCTTACCTTTTAATCGTAGCAAGTCTCTTAGCACTGCATATAATTCACATGCTTGGGCTGACCAACCCGCATTTAAAGGACCTGATTCCACCGTTTCCCCTGTTATCTCATTTATAATAGCATATCCAGTTTTTCGTTTTCCTTCTATAACTCTGGCTGATCCATCTACAAACCATTTTTCCCCTTTCTCCAATTCTTCTTCTTCTAAATCAGGCCTGATTTTGGTTTGTAAGCTGAATGATTTCAGCGCAATCATGGGTGGGTACACTTAGGGCTTCGCCATATAAGAATTGGGCCAGATTTTGGGCTGCTGTGGTCCTAAGTTCCAAATCATGAGAATGGATTAAAATGGCCTCATATTTTAGAAGCCGTGCATCGGTGAGCCATTTCTCTGCCTTTTGTTGCAAAATGCTTCTGACATTGTGTGGAGAATATACTTCTAAAGGAGCCCCGAAGGTTTTCTTTTTGCCTTCCTCCACCAACACAGCTGTGGCCACTATAGCCTGGAGGCAAGTGGGCCACCCCCTGCTGACAGGGTCCAGAAGTTTGGATACATAACCAACCGGTTTCTTTGACCCTGCCCAATTTTGCGTTAACACTCTGTAAGCAGTGTGATTGCTTACATCTACAAACAGTTGAAAGGGTCTTTTTACATCTGGCAGGCTCAATACCGGAGCTACTATGAGAGACTCCTTTAGTTCCCTAAAGCTCTTCTCATCCTGCTCGTTCCATTTGGGTTTTTCTGTGGTTAATTTTTCATATAAAAAATTTACCTTTTCACTATACCCCTCGATCCATTGTCTACAAAAACCCAAAAGTCCCAGGATTTGTCTTACCTCTCGTTTAGACTGGGGAGAAGGCAAGGAGATAATCCCAGCTATTCTATCAGGATCTAATTTTTTCTTTCCCTTTACAAGCCAGTGACCCAAATACTTTACCTCAGGTTCCATGAATTGGAGTTTGGATTTTGAGACTTTTAGACCTTTGTTTCCTAAAAAGTTTAGAAGGGCAATGGTGGTTGATCTTACCCCCTCTTCATCGGGTCCTGCTATCAATAGGTCTACGTATTGTAGTAACTTGGTTCCTTCTATCGGGACAAATTCACTTAAGAGCTGCTCGAGAGCCTGGCCAAACAGGTTTGGCGAGTCCACAAACCCCTGGGACAGGGAGGTCCACCTGAGTTGTTGCTTACGATTTGTCTCAGGATCTTCCCATTGAAATGCAAAATAATTTCGGCTTTCCTCTGCCAGAGGGCAAGTCCAAAAAGCATCTTTCAGATCAATTACACTATACCAGATAACTTCTGGTGACACATTATTTAAAAGAGTATATGGATTTGGAACTGTAGGAAACAGGGTCTTAGTCCTTTGATTAACTGCCCTCAGATCTTGTACTAGGCGATAGCTCCCATCCGGTTTTCAGACCGCCAAGATGGGAGTATTATGCCTTGACGTACACGGTTTTAAAGTACCCTTCTTTATTAAATCCTCTATTACTGGTTTTAAACCCCGCCGACCCTCCAGGGGTATTGGGTACTGTTTTACCCTAATAGGGTCCTCAGGTTTCTCAATTTCTATATATGTAGGCTCCATTTCCAGTTTCCCCGCCTCCCCTTCAGTATGCCACACCTTGGGATTGATCTTTCCCTCATCTTCCAAGGTTAGCTTGTATAAACTTACCACAAGCTGTGATTCTCGAGCTATCAGGCTAACGCCTAAGTTTACCATCAAATCCCTTCCCAACAGGTTATAGTGGGCCTCCTCTACCAACAATATATTCCTTAAGCATGTTTTATTTTCAGATTCCACTTCTACGTTTTTGATCACCGGTACCTTAAAGGGTTCCCCTTTTGCCCGATTACCATCATGAAATCCTCGCTTTTTGAACATCCCTGTGGTAGATATTGTACAGTGCTCCTCTCAGCTCCTGAGTCCACCAGAAACATTATTTCCTGCTTATGGAGTCCTATCCTAAGTTTTATCAAGGGCTCCTTTGGTGTTAGAGACCCCATATTAAAAAGCCCCTGACACCTCTAGTCCTCCTGGAAAATTTTCTCATCTTTCTTTTCTTGCATTCCCTCTTAAAGTGACCTTTTTGTTTGCAGTAGTAGCACTCTGGCGCCTCCCTCTGCCGGGGTGCAGGTTTCCTCGGTGGATACGTGGGTTTCCCCGAGGGCTTTTGCGCATGCACCACTTTCCCATTGTTAGTACTTTGTTCCTGTTTCTGGGCTTCCCTTACTGCCGCCACCAGAACCTTGGCTTGTATCTTTTGTTTTTCGTCCTCCCTCCGCATATAAACCTTTTGAGCCTCCCGCAACAACTCTTGCAACGTCCTTTCCTGCCAGTTCTCTAATTTCTCTTTTTCCGTATATCCTCCCATGATTTAGCCACGAATTGTGTTTTTAGCAGTATGGCTCCTACCGAAGAGTCAGGGTCTGTACCCGAATACATTTGGAGACTCTTCCTTAGTCTTTCTAACCATTCGGTAGGAGTTTCATCCTTCCCCTGGCATTCCCCCAAAGCCTTCCCCAAGTTCTGTCCCTTTGGCACCACTCCCTGAATACCTTGGATAACCATGTTCCTTAGTTCAATCATTTTCTGCCGATCTTCTTCTACCTGGGCATTCCAGGTTGGCCTTTGGCTGGGCCATTTAACCTCCCTGCTCCCCCCTTGTGGGTTCCTGCATTCCCAATCCTTTATTGCAGCCACTCGTATCATGTCCCACTCTTCAACGTTAAACAGCAACCTCATAATAGCGCTAATATCATCATATGAGTAAATGCTGTTCCCCAGAAATTCATCCAGTCGCTCCGCCACCCCCAACGGATCATCCATGATCTTTCCCATTTCTTTTTTGAATGCCCGTACATCTCCTGAATTTATTGGCACGTTTACATAACCAATGACCCCTGGAGCGGTTGGGACTTCTCTGAGGGGAAAAAGACCCAGCTGTCCCTCCTCATCTTCGCTATCGTCCATGTGCACTTTCCGGGTCTTGCGTCTCGTGCGACTGGAGGGTGGGGATTCTTTCCCTGCCGATGTGTGTGCACGTGTAGTGCTCTCCTCTAGTTGCGTAGGAGGGGGAAGGGATGGGGTTTGTTCTGGTGGGGAGGGGATCGCTGACGCTTGCTCCTGGGGAGGTGTGACTTCAGGCGGCGGCGCCTGTGGTGTTACCTGTCGGTGCCCAGGGTTCACAGGTTCCGGGAGAGGACCTTCCATCTGAGGGTTCGGGTAAGGGGGAGGAAGGTTTTCCAGGGGCTCCCAAGTTTTTACTAGATCTTTTGGTTGTTTGCAAGCCCTGACAGGGAACAATCTGATACTGGCGTATTCCCATAACCGAGCATATTCAATCTCTTCCCCCGTAGACCCCTCCTCAAACACGAACTCCCCCAGTGCTCTGCATATTTCCTTGTTAAATGACCCGAACATAGGCCAGAATATATATTTCCTAATTTCCACATCTGCCCATTTTTCCATACAGTAGTAGATTACCTTTTCCTTAGATTTTTGCCTTCTCGTAGGGCAGTCTTCCCAATGTTCTAGCATCCATCCCAGAGGACTGTGCCTCAGTATGTCGGGAATATCATACTTTCCCTTTCTTCCAGGTTTTTCAGGGGTCTTTCCCTGGATCTTGCTCTTTTTCAACCCCATCTTTTACACCTCACTTACCTTCTCTTTACTAAACCTATTTAGTAGCCGATCTGTTTTTACGAGTATACCGTTTCTAATAATAAAACTGTTGCTGACTTACTGGTCGCGCAGTGAACTGATCTGTGGATTTTTAGCCAACAAAAAGAAGAGCTCTCTTACCTATCCCTGGATCCAGCGAGGTCTCGTCATTCCTGGTTGTTGATGGACTCCTGTTCCCTCCTGATCCAGCCCGTGATCGATAAAACAACCCCCTTCCCCTCCTAATTTCCCGGGGCTTTTTGGGTTGGTGTGTGTTTTTAACGAGCTTTTCACCCGCTTCCCCCTCGACCGACCACTTTCCTCACGGAAGAGTGGAACTGCGATCTTGGGGTCCACACTTGCTTCGTGATAATATCATGTCTCACACACACACTCAATCACTCCCCACTCAATCACATTATACTTACGGTTCGTTTTCCCATGTGGAGTCTTCGTGCACGTCGTTTTTACGAGTAAAAATTGCCGGCTTTATGGAGAATTATCTCTGTCCTTGAGAGCTCTGGGCCCATTTTTACCTTTCGATTGTGGCTTTCTTTTAGGCTACAAAAAGTTCATGTAATCAGATCGGTTCTGCTGGGCTCTCCCAATCTCGTCTGGCCACTGAATTCAGCAGGGCGCCGCCCGGACCTCAAGAGGGGACCCTGGAATCCTTATCAGATCATGTCAGGCAAGGTCACCAAGATTGTTATAAGTAAAAATGTGATATGCCCAATTTCAATAAAAAACAAAAAGGAATTTATTCGCGACCGTAATACAGTCCCGACAGCCAACAATCAAACTGACAGCGTAACACCCTGGGAGATAGGCTGGGTGAACGTGGATATGGCCTCTATCGCACCAAATCCCCCTCGTCCACACTGGCTGTTCCGAGGCAGCAGTTCTTATACTCTTTAATTTGCCCGCGGCAGAGTCCCTTTGTCTCTTTTTAGAGTTCTTCATATTCATGTTGGGTCCTTTCTTCGGTCTGGGCTGCACAAAGCCTTCGTCCAGGAATTGAATAATGCGCTTCCCTGATTCCCAGAATCTGGCATTCAGACAGCAGGTGATGATGGCTCCGGTTATCTCAGATGGGTATCTCGTCCGGCCATCATCTCTTGGGTGCCACTGGACACATGCCTCCATGACTGCCCATCTCCTGTGCAGCTGAGGTTTCCTTCGCATGTAAATGTTGTGTCGCCTCCTTGCCCATCTGCCACGGTTTCACCATCCTGAGGATGAAATTCTTCCCCCCCCCCCCCTTTTCCCTATGTACAGTTGGTTTGGTTTATATATTTTATACAATTTTATCTGCACGAATTACTAACTATATCCTTAACACATGTTCTTTACAATTGTCTTTTGGGAAATATTTCCTATTTGCTTTTGATAAGGGGTTCTACTCAGTCTAACCAGTAACAGGTAATAGGAAGAAATAGAACTGAATTTGGCAACAACTACAATGGTATATTCTAGGAAGACTAACATGATTATATGGGTTCAAAAAACTAGCAGTTGACTTCAGAATGTTAACACTTATGAAATATGAGTTTACTCAAAATACAAAATTAAACTATGTAAAATAATTAGAATAATGGAGAAAGTGACAAGGATTGCTGAGAGATTAGACATGTTAGAGAGTTTCAAAAAATATACCAAGCACTGCACATATTCCTGGAGAAGCATGGGTTAAAACATAAATATATTCATGTAGTCTTGAAGAACACAGCAAATTACAGGATAGTTTTTGCTTGTAAAAGTTGAAAATAAGCTTACCTGAACCAAAGGTCTTGAAAGAACCTGATTTCCAAAACACTGTTTGGTTTTTCACATATCAACATGTACCATGTTTATTCTAGGAAAGAGTCCAGACTTCACATATATGTGTTTTGGAAGAGGAAGGAAAAGGAAAAAGAAAACCAAAACTCCCCACAAAAATAACCCTTCATGTTGCGGTGTGATGCCATGGTTTGCCTCAGATACCCCAGGTTTCTCCCTGAAGATTCCTTCCCCAGGTGTGTCAATCACCTCTCCTTTCCCCACCCTGACCCCTGCTGAGTACTGTCTCTCAATCTTGGAATTCCAGAAGGGCGTGGAGTGATGGGGCAGATTCAAAAGATGCCCTCCACCCCTGGGGGGCATTGGGCCATTCAGGTGTCCTTTGTCCCTTGAGAACTCCTCTCCTGTACCTGGTTGGTGGTCCCCCGATTCCTTCCCTCCCCATCTCCCCCGGGTAAAAGGGCGAGTAAACCACGCAGTCGTAAGTTCTGTTGGAGCTGTTGCTAGATTCAGAGGCCTGCAGGCCAGAATAAAAACTCTGGATTGAAACCCTCCATCAGAACTGACTCCTTTCCTTCATCATCGCCTTAAAGCTTCTCCGTCAGAGGGAATATGAGGAGCGGACCCTCCATGGGAGGAAGCTCTATCTTGCCACCACCGGAGCCCCGGCATGCCTGGACTTGTCTCTAGGTGCCCAGCTGCAACTCACAGCTAGCCAAAGGTGTCTCTGGGGTGAAACACCACAGTTGCCACTATTTGGTTCAGCAGCAGGGGCCAGACAAGCTAAGGCATGTTCCATCTGCAATATTGGTATATACCAATATTTTCACAAACCACTTATCATGATTTCATGATTGTGATCTACAGAAAAAAAACCCCAAAAAGTCATTGATCATGTGCTCTTTAGTCAGAAAAAAAAAAAAAATTAAATACCAGATCTCATATATGGTAAAAAGGATATGTCCTAGTGTATACTAAACCAAGCAAGCAATTAAATTGAAATTGATTTATTTTTCCTCTTTCTCCCCCCCAAAGGTAATCCTATGGGACAGCTCCCCATTAAATTTTAATTTCCATTATGATACTTTTAAAATCAATTTTATTGCAGCCAAACATTGTTCATATATCTGTCCATAAAATGTGATATATACACAACACTAAGTTACAGAGCATAAGTTTACAACTTTTGGAAGATTTTGTTTAACAAAATGAAAATTGAGTAACTTGAGTACTTGGAGAAAGTGAACTTCCTTATTTTGGTACAAATGTTTTTTGCCTCCCTGTACTCTAACCAGACCTAAACTGGTTTAATAAATGAACGTTATTGTGTAACATCTCACTGTTTTATCTTATGTTCTGATTCTAGACAGAATTTTTCATATGCTTCTTCAATTTCTGGATCCATCTTGTTATCAAGATCATGAAAATACCTAAAAAAACAAAACCAAAAACCTTTACCAAAACTGTTAACTTTATGTACAGATTTCAGAAACAGTAAATAGGTGAAATATTTACATAAACATCAAGAATAAAACAGAGCTTATGGGCCCTAGGAAAACAAACAAAAATCCCAAAGCAGCATATATATGTACAAATTACTACAGTGTTTGTCACCATTTTAGATCATCTTAGGCTGTCCACAGGTTAAAAGACAGAAATATTTCCAAGATGATAGAAAAATGCAGTAATGTAATACAGGCTTTCAAAAATGTAATAACACATTTGCACAGATGCATTTACAAAAAAACGCTATTGGCATCATATTAGCAAAATTTTAGTTGGTTAACATCCCAGTTCAAATACTGTATCAACTCTCTTGGTTGCACACTAGTCAGAAAAATATATTTATTTAGAAAACCTGTATTCCTATTTGGTGATATATGAAAGAAGGCGACCTTACTTCACCTCCCTTTTGTATCTGCATTATATTACCTTCTATTACATGTTAACCAGTCTTTTGGAAAAGACCTGTCTTATTTAGGTCACAGAAAAGACTGTATCCCATTAATGATAATCAGTATTGTGCAGAGTGGAGACTAACAGAGTTTCAAAAAAATCAAGATGGGAAGTGATAGGGATCACTTAACAGCTTTTGTTTTCTCCTCACAGTTACTGAGAAGTAACTTGAGTGTTCCCTGTTTTCTCTAGGTCCAACTGGAGTTTTCATCACCATAAACTAGGACAATGGAGTTGTAACTTGAACATGATAGTGTTTATAATTCTAAACAGCCTTAAAAGAAATCAGCAGCTATTGACTCTCATAAAGGGTGCATTAGTTTCAGGTGCACAGTTTATTACCTTCTGTACTTTAGTCCCAAACAAGGGAATCAGCATGCACATTAAAGCAGATAACATATTTATTTTGTTTGTTCTTCCTTTCCTGTAGAAGTGTAGACTTGAGAAGAAACTCAAGAACCCTTCCCCCTGATGTCATTCATGAGAAATAGCTGATAGAGGATCAGGATAGATTTGTCTAAGCTTTTCTTAAGCCTTCAAAGAAGGTTCCACAGTCACCTTGCATGAAGATTGACTCACAGTCTTTCACATGCCACTTTTCAGATTTGCTGTGTTTAACTGCTGTCTGTATTCGTTTCACATTTAAGTTGTTCTAAACACAACAGTTCACAAGGGTAGTTTTTTCCACAGTATGATCTTGTTGGTTTCTGATGACATCACTAATTTATCTTCCAAAGTTCCTATAACTCCCCTCAGCTAGTTGCCATCTAAAAGTTTTCTAATTTACTAACAAAAACAATGGTCCAGACCAGCACTCTTATCACACAAACACAACACTGAAAATGCTTTTGAGTATCAAATCATGATCTAAAAGTCCTCCTTCAACCAGTACAGAGCTCAGAGCAATTTATTTTAGACTGTCTTTCTTTCACAGATTTCCTATCAAATTCTTATAAACTGGTGTCAGAAGGTGAGACTATATTCCCATCTACTGCTTCCCTTTTGGCCATTAATTGAGGGAATACTACTTATCCTGAAGAGAAAACCTTAACAACCTTCTCCCTTTGAAAAATACTGAAAATTTTGTAATTATCTCTAGCTAGAATGAATTCAGGTTGTCTCACTACCAACACCTGAAGGTATGATGCATCATTTTGCTTGCAAATTTTTTTCTAAAATGCAGAAGAGATTATGTTTGCACATGGGCAAAAATATATGAAGTTTAATTGCCCTACACAGTTGTATAAATATAAAATGTTTCAAACTTGTGTGATTACAAACCAACTTCCACCTGAACAAACACATAATTTCCATTGTAAAACTAAATAATAATTATTAATTTTTTTACAAGATTGGATTCCTAAATTTACAGTAAAAATAACTAGTGTTAAAAAACCCTGAAAGCACCCCACAATCACTCAAAATGAAAACATACTGATCTCCAGGTCCTGACAAAGCCACGCCATTCTCTTCATAATTTGGAAACAAATCCTCTCTTTCAAGCAGTTCTTGGTATTTTTCTTGGTAATCTGCCATAGTAAAAATGAGACCCAGTAATATATTAGTCCTCTAAATTAATGTACATCTATACAGTTTGAAAATAGCCTATTTAATAAAACCGTAAATAGCATGAAACATTGAAAAAACTACCACTACAGTGTTTTCTCAGGACATCAATCAAATTCCAAGAATGATACCTACCTTCCCAAAGAAACAAAGGTAGTCACAGTTGTCTTTACCTCAAATGATGTGCCGTGTTGTGCTCAGATTATAGGAAACAAACAAACCCTTTTGCTACTAACAATGGACAAACAAATGAGCTGTGGAAACCAAGTGCTGAGGACTATGGCACAAATTCTTCTGAACTATATGAACTCAACTGCACATTCTCCATTTCAAACATTTACCTTCTTTTAACACGGAATAAGGCATGTGTTACACAAAGCCAGGAGTTCAGCTATAATTTTGTCTGTTAAGTTGTATGAGTTTCAAATATTTTAAGAACAACTTTTTATGTACTTCAACAGGACATAATTGCAACTTTTTTGAGAAAACAGGGGACATACCCGGATCTGCTGCAGTGAAAGGAACGCCATCAGAAGTGTAAAATGTTGGTTCGTTCTAAGAATAAAGTTATACAGTAAGTTATATGAGTTCAGAGACAGATGTTTGTAGCTTTTAGCAATATGATTGCCTATGAATCAAATTCATATTAAACTAAGGAACCAGTACATTCTTACCATAAAATAGTTAGGGTCATTTTCAGGAGTAGCTTTTGTATGTGGAGAAGTTTCATGAACTCTACCCCAGTTACTTGATCGTAGTTCCACTACTTTCAGAAGCATATGTTTCACATCTCTGAAAAAACAAAACCAGCACAAAAGTTAGAATGATTTGTGCAAAACAATAATTGGGCTAATGGTTGGCAAATGGGGGAGGGGAAGGACTTAAACCAGACAAACAGAAAACAAACATACAGAACCATCTCATTAAGTGGAATATTAATCTCTAGTAAAAGATAAAAAACAGAACAAAACCAAAACTGAAAGAACCACTCCCCCCACAATTTCTACATGAAAGTGACCAACATATCACCTTACTTTTTGTAAATGAAAGTTTTTAAGGAAATATTTTGGACATGGTCATTATTCTTGAAGATTTTTAAGATATTTTGTTTTATATAAAAGCAAAATACTGCAAACAAATTTATCTTCTCACCTGCTACAGTTTGCATCCAACACAACATTTTCAATTCTCTGAATCATTTCCTCCATATCATTCTTTCCTTTTTCTTTCCAGGCATCTTCTAAAACTGAGCCTGTCAACTAAAGACAAGGTATTAGGTTTTGTTGGGGATTTTTTTGCTTAGTATTTTTTTTCTCTTTTAAAGTGAATTATAAAAGTTTAAGAAACTGTCAACAGAAGAGTTTCTTTAACAATCCATAGCATTTAGATGCATTATGTGACTACCTATTGAATGTTCCAATCTTTGACATCTCTTTGTTGAACAGATTAATGACCACATAAATAGTTTATTTTAGACTACAGACAGTATGATAACTCTATGCCCAATGTTGCCTAGAATTTCACAGCCACTTCCCTCATTTCAGTCTTGAAATGTGATTTTGAAACAACTCTTCTTAATTGCACTGCGAAACAGTCACATTACAACAAAATGCGTTCTTTAATATTGCGGTGATTTCTTGTAAAAAAGTGTTACATTTCATCATCTTTCTGAGATTGTGTATCAGTGGGACATGGAGATTGCATTTGACCATACTTTTACTTGTGTCACATTGACACAAAAATATTACAACATTCTGAATCCTGCTGAAAGGACTAACAGCATTTGTCAGATCTTAATTGCTTTAAATACATGCTATGAAAAAAGACCATATTTTTGCAGATGATGCCACAGGCTTACCTGATAATAACAATAGGCTAGTAAGCTTTAGAAAGACTTCAGTCAACATATCTAGAAATAGATATGCCACAGAATTTCACCTGGGTATGTGTAAAGAGGAGCCAAGAATTATCTGACCAAGCCAACTTGAGTTTTAATACATAAAATCCGTGAGACTGAGCTGTTGCTGAGACAGTGTTAGCAGCAGACAGTCTAGAACTGCTATGGATGAAAACTTTTTCTGTTAAAAACAGGTACTTAATTAATTGTCCAATAATTTTACAGTAGGAGATAAGAGTTAAACTACAAAAAATTAATTTTGCCACTATGGTCAAACTTAACAGCAGTTCCTAATCTACTCAGCATAAATACTACATGATCCAAAAATGCTTGGAAAGGTGTCTGATGATACAAAGGAATAAAATGCAAAGATAAAAGCAAGCACTTGTTTCACATTCCCAGTTTTCTACTGCAGTCCTGCATTGATCCTAGGTAACTAGATAACAACTCTAAGACGGTTTAATTAAAAATAAATATACTGCAAAGCAAATAGGTGAAAAGCCTGTATCTACCACCATATTAAATGGAAAGGACAACAGGAGACATCTATTGCTTCAGTAGTGAATCCAGTGTTTGATGAGGTAGCCCAGTCTAGCTACAGATACACTTCAACATTTGTAGATACTTGGAGCTTCCCTCTTCATTCAGGACTATGATGATATATTAAAAAAAAATTAAAAACCAACTTTTTTTCTTCTTTTAAAACTACTGTCTCACCTTCAGCAGTTTCACTGCACACATCAAATTATTATCCACAGGGTTAGAGAAGAGCACATTTAGTAATTCCCAAAGGTCTTCTTGAAGAATTTCTGCTCGTGTGACCTGTCCCTTTGTTCCTTTAATCTGCAAAATATATTTTACAAAACCAAAACCCAACTACATTTAAAAGACTTAAGTTTTAGAAATTAATTTAGTCATATTTTCTCTCTCGGATGCTGCATGATTTGGTTTGTGATTAACATAGTTGATCTCTTCAGTTGAAAAAACATGTCAAATACTGTAACTATTTCTAGAATATAGATTAGTATCCTTGCAATTCTGACATATACATAACAATGTTTGCCTAGCATTTTTTCTTTGCTAATAAATTGCTAAGAAAAACTGCAAAATGCCTGGCAAGTGATCCACATCATCCCAAATTCTCAGAATCCCATGCTCTTTTCCCATCCTACCTTATGCATTCTCTGCAGCTGAAGAGTACCTTACTTCTAGAAGGCATTCTTTATATATTTAAAAATTAGAAAAAAATGCTTTAAAAATAAATGGTACTCCAAACTGGGCAACTTCCCCTTCCCCAAATCCTTTGGGAAGCTTCCTTTTTACTTGTACTAAGTGAAAATTAGATTTCAAGGCCCACTTATGAATAAAAATGGAAGTGTCAGAGTTTTCTTTCCTCATGCCAGCAGAACATTTTAGTAGTGTCTGCTTAAATCAAACCTTTGAAATAATTCAGTGAAAAATATATTTTAAAGACACTACAGTAGTCAGTGAACTTACTGAACTCACAGGTATAAGAGTCAAAGAACTTTTATGTGTACATACATTTTTTTGCGCATATCAGAAACAAAAAAACTGATCTAAATACAAAATTTCATGCTTCATGCATAAGCCAAGGACTCAACCTTCAGAAGAAATATCTTTCAAGGTCTGCATTTTTATTGTTCATTTTGAAGATTCCCATGCCTTCCTCAAGCATTTGATAATAGCTCCTATTAGTGGCTGAATACTGAATTACATGGGTTATTGATACCTATCTGCTTCTGCTAGGTTGTAACATTTTGCTATGTTGTTTAAGTGTAGTAATCTGGTGGGTTTACCAGACAAAAAAAATACCAAAAGGTTCATTCCAAAGGTAGTTTATGGCTGGTTCTTTTTATGTATTCTTACACCATTTTTTTAATCTTTATATATTTCTCTTCTGATCATCTTGTCCTTTTATGCTTACCTGTTTCTTGGACACACATTATAATTAAACTGTTCTTAAGTTATTTTACTTTATTCCCCTTTCCCTTTAAAAAAACAAACTCAAAAAACTCACACTTCAAATGATATTCCATTTTAGTGTTTACTCAAACACAACAAAAATTAATGAATATGAATGACATACAACTTTCTTCTTACCTCTAGGTTAAGGTAAAGTTCAGCTAAGAACAACACAAAGGCATGAAATTGTTTTTGAGCAGTCTCATCTCCTTTGGCAGCTTCATCTCTATTTTCATACTCTGTTTGGCACCTGAAAACATTAAAGCAAAAATCATATAATCTATAGACAATCCAACATATGCAACATGCTACTTATTTAATAGAATGCTAAGAACTTATTCACTGCATTAGAACTATTAAATGCTGAATAGTAGGAAGTTTGATTTGTGAAGGAAGTGAGAGGACTTCACAAAGAATGCAGATTTTTATTCTTCTAGGTGAGCACTGAGGTATCTGAGAAAGCAAAACTAAATAGGGCAAATTGCAACATGTAAAAATTAAAAGACAGTTACACAGTTTATATATTAGAATATGGGTCCAGGAAGTTGAACATGAGCAGACAAACATCAACAGAAATAAAATAGGTGTACTCTGAAAGATGTTTTCCCCCTTTCAGGGTGCTGCCCACATTGTTTTAGATGCCTTTACATTTATTTGATAAATTCTTTATCCTACCATTTTAAGTGACAGAAGCAAAATTTAGATATAAATGCAAACAGTGAGGATTAAGATAGCATCACAGTGAGGCAATTTTTTAGTATTCAACAACTGTGTTCCTTTAAGTTTATCATGTATTTACTCCTAAACATAGGCGGACTAAGTGAAACTTCTAAAGTAAGAATCAAGTCTGAAGCTTAGGAAGACAAAAGTCCTTAAAGAAAAAGACTAACTTCCAAAGAATTCTGAAGTATTAAAGTCTACTATTCCTTCAAGTGTCATACAGTAAGATTTAAAAGGAAATACATCCATTTTAAAAATGTTGCATTTTTGTCAACTAAGTCTAATCATTATTAAACCTTAATCCCCCAAATTCTGTAGTAACTGAAAATTGAAGAATTTTATCCTTCGTGATTTTATGCATCATAGGTGTAAAGTCAGTGAGCAAACCAACAAACTTTTCACAGCAACTCCAGCCAGCAAAGTAATTAAAGAAAAAACACAATGAAATAAGCCATGGCAAAAGTCAAAGGACAAAGACAGTACATATACATGCATTTAGCATACATTTAAAGTTGACTACCTTTTGAATTTACCCTATAACTTGGTATCAGTACAATATACTCAACTGAAAGGAACCTACAGAACTTGGAGTCCTATTTTCATATTAAAAATATATGTGTTAGATATCTAGTATGTACCTATGCTTTAATAATCCTCAATATAAATTTCTGGTTTAAATATGCACACTATGTTAAGAGTTACATACAGAAAAGGAAGACAACCTGAGAAAGTAACAGGCTTAAAATGACACACTGATACTGACCTTTGAAGTAACAACTGCCGAAAGCTCCCACTTTGTGTACTAATGGTTAGATGATGAGATAGATAGCTACACAACCGTGCTCCCATGTAGGAAAAATTTGGGACAGATGTGGCCTTCCAAAATAAAAGTGGAAAAATAAATTATTCATAGCAGCCATGATTAGGTTATCAGGAAATATATTTAAGATATTTTTGGAAATCTGTCTTTAACAACAGTTAACTAGACAACTGCAGAACAGAAGATTAATAATTACTATTTCTCATGTTAATTTTTCTCTCATAAACACTTTGCTATATGCATTTCAGCACTTTCAAGTTCATTATATTGATTTTGTGGCTTTAAGAAAATAACCAGCATTGTGCCATTTGTTCTCAATTCTACTGCTCCATTGTGACCTACACCAAAGAGTATCTGAAAGTCACTTTCAAACTGTTAATTAAAAAAAAAAAAACAACAAAAAACCAAAACAAAACCAAAAGTAGACATTAAGACTTTTTTTAAGGACCAAACAGTGTGTTAAAATAAATATATCGCCTTCATTCAGTCTAAGAGCTATTAATCCCAGATTTTTATTTTTTGCAATAAGGAATGTTCAGGGAAAGAGTACAAGAACATGGTAAGTGAAGATAAATACGTTCTCCTTGTCGTGGTTTGACCCGGAAGTGAGTTTCTGGGAAAGTTATGGTCAAACCAATCAGTGGCCAGATTTGAAATTAGCACCTGGTGTGGCCACTGGGGACCTGGATACACCTCTGAGAACACACAGGGGTTAAAAGCAGAGCATTCCCAGAGAGACTCTCTTTTGAGTCTGGCCGGTAAGTGGTGTGACTTCCTCCCCTGCCCAGCTGCATCTGAGTGGTGGGGGGTGGAGGAGACCTGAGATGTTTTGGGCAGCCCCACCCCCGGGAGAGAATGATAGAGACTGTGCTGGCTTGAAATTTGATATCTTGTGCCGGCACCATGGCCGGGAGAAGAAGGGGGGGGCAAGGTGCCCAGCCACCGGCAGACCACGGCTGAGGTTTTAACCCCTTTGGTGTTGAAACAATGGAAGCTGTAAACAACACTGATCCTCCCCAGCTGAGAATTGAGAGGGGACGGAGGATGGGAAAGAAGAAGAAGGTTTGAGTAAGCGAAGAAATGCCAGCAGATGAGAAGTGCCCTAGATGGAGGAGATGATTGGAGTGGCTTTGGCTGGACTTTCCTCTTACATGGTCACAGGACGGAACCAATTTCTTCCTGTAATGTAGAGACTGCACCTTGGGGGAGGCGGTTGGCCAGAAGCCGGGAGTGACAAAGCTGTTAGGAGAAGAAATAGAGAGAACAGAAACTGATGGGGAGGGTGTGGTGGAGTCCTCTACCTTCAGCAGAGAAGGAGCTCTGTTTCAGAGACCCCCAGGCCCCAGGGGAGCGAATATGAGGAAGACAGGTGTCTCAATGGTGAGAAGCGGCCACTTCTTGGAACTGAGTAAAGCATTCTTAAAAGGACCTAAGAAGCAGTTTGAATCCATGGACAGTGGTGAGAACACTAGACATAAAAGGAAGATGGTCACCACGGCAGATTCTCTTCAGGCAGCTGCCGCGTGTGACACGGAAGCACAGGAGGTTCCAGCTGTGTTTCCTGGGGAGGCCCATGGTTCAAGAGGGAGACTCCTCTCTCCTGATAAACTGAGGAGAGCTTGTGTGAAGGATGGTATTAGACTGAGAATTGAGTGTTAGAGGGGATTGAGTGTTAGAGGGGTGGGGGGAGGAGGAGTGTTTTGGAAGTGTTCCATTGTGGATTGTTGTGTATGTTTTCTTTTCTTCCCTTTTGTGTCTATGTTGTAGATTAATAAAGTGTTGTTTTTTTCCCCTCCATTCCCAAGTTAGAGCCTGCTTTGTTCTGTTTCTGGGTCACATTTCACAGTAACCATTTTAGAAATACACCTTTCATGGGGGCACTGGCACTGTGCCAAAGTCAATCCATGACACTCCTGTACATGCTCCAGCAAACTGCAGAATAGCAAACTTCTGATTCAGAAATTAAAACTGTATAATTACAGTTAATAGTTCTCGATAAGTCCTTTTTTTCTAAAACAAATCCTGTTACTTTGAATATTTATACTTTTATAATCTAAAAACAGGTGGTGGCAACGAAATTCCACAACATAAGTTATACACTGTCTGAAAAATATTTTCCTTTGAAACTGATACTTGAAAATTCCAAGAGGTGGTAAAAGTAATTTGGAACCCGATTAGTGTTTACATTCAACCTCTCTTAGAACTTAAAGCAGAACTTTCCCTTATTTTGGCAATTTATTACTGCTCATTTGTTTTGAGCTCTCTTCTAACAAGATTGAATTTGATATTATTTCTCAGATATAGCTTCAGTGAAAAGAGGCTCTGGTCTAAGTAATTTGATCAGCTCTGCCAAAAACCCCCCCCCCTGGATACTAAGAATTCATTAAACTTTTCCTTTGGCTTTATCATCTTTGAACATCTATCAGTGCTATAAATGTGTTTGCATGCTTCTGCTTCTAACATGCTTGAAAAAGCATCTTGCCATTATCATGTCAATGCATTATAGCTACTTACCCTCTACAGGTAGAGGAAAATATGCACTAAACATAACTGTACTATGTGCATTACACTGCTGGAAAGAACTGAGATATCTTTGAAAGATACAACAAATTTAAGTAATTAAGAAAGTCAAATCAACTTTAGTTTCCAGTAAGAGACATGTGAAATAGCTAATGAGCTTTTTGGTGCTTTAGTTCAATCAGTTGCTTGGACTTGAAGAGGTAGTCCCCTTTTTATAAGGCAAATATGTCACTTAAATTACACTTCTTTTTCCAAAGGAAAAAAAAAAAAAAAAAACAAACCCAAAACCGACCTCAACAAAAAAAAAGGCCACAAACAAACAAAAACCCCCAAAACCACCATAAAACACACAAAACAAACCAACAAAATCCCACCAAAACAAACCACCACACAGTCAAAACCAAAAACTACTTCAAACATCGTCTGTATTTTTTTAAACCATTATCTTCCCAATCAGTTGGTCCGTATTTGTGGTTGCATCAAATACTGAAACAATGCCATTTGGGGTATTCTGACCTGGCATAGCACACAGAGACAAAAATAAATAAATAAATAAATCTCATATCTTACTAACCACTCATTATAGTACAATAATGTCTTCCCTGAATTATTATTGCATTGTAATCCCAGTTTATCTCCAACTCCAAAAAAGTAAAAATCTAAGCATGAAGCCTAGTCTACCAATATGTATAGTGAGAAATTTTACCTGCTGTAACAGCAACAGTACACCATACTAACTACACAATAGTCAAGACTTCTTAAGCTATGAAGTCAGTGTTAAACTTTTGGAAAACAAGCTAACTGATGATTCACTCTGTCAAGACATAAATGGATTAGGAAGAACAGGGGGAAGTATATAATTGTCTTACAGACAGGCTAAGATACCGGATACCCAGATAAAGGGAAGATTGTACAGGATTTTGGTTTCTTTTATTTTAGCCTTTTTTCCTTCACAAACCATCTGTAGATCTGTTCAAACATCACTGATGCAGATGCTTATAAACACGCTTCAGCATATTTAAATGAAGTTTTGAGATAAACCAGGACAAATAAAAACAAATACTTGAGCAGAGGCTCAAGACAGAAGAATAAGCATAGTTGACTCACACTCAAACATCATCATATCCTGACATACAATGAAGCTGAAATCATGTGCTTTTGAATACTAGGACAGCATTTTGCACTGAGCTAAGTTTTATTTTTCAGAAAAACTGTTATCTTTCAGACTGATAACACTCAATGCTTCTCAGTTACGGAAGGCACATCTAACCCTAACATCGGACTTGTTTTAAAAAGGAGGAGAGAAAAAGAGGCAACATTAAAATATTTATCTTAAACAAGAGTCAATTTATTAAACATCTATGAAGTTTCTTCAAATAAAGTTATATGGAATATTTTCATCTTTTATTAACTTTTCTTAATGTGTCCAAATAAAAGATGAAAAAATTATGCTGCCAAACACAGCACAAGTAATCTTAATGTATAACTAAACTGTTCTTGTGTATCAATTCTGTATTATAGTAAGAAACTTAAGCCTCTACAGTTCTTAAGACTCTACACAATATGTGACAATCACATAGGTTCTACATACTCCAGATTATTTCACAGTAAAAAAATCTGCAAGTATCTGCACTTAAAAGGTGCATAAAGTTTACATTCTTCAATGTACAATTTGAAAGCAACTCAGGATAATGGGAGATACTTCATGTAATAAATAGCAAGCAGAAGTGTGACTTCATTTTCTGCAGCAAGCCCAGAAGACAGTAGAAGGAGCTAATTCGCTAAACAACACAGATGGTTTTTCCAATGGCTCCCCCAATTAGTACAGAGTTCAGCTCAAGGTCTCTGTCCTCATTTCCATGACCATCAATGGGACTAGACCAAGTTACCAGCAGACTAGCTTTCCTTTTTTCTAATTATGATGTTCTGAAATATTTATAATACCAAATGAAGAACAAAGCCTGTCAGTAAAAAAGAGCATTTCTCAAAGTAGGTATAGTTTTTTCTAAATACAAAAGAACAACAAATATCTATTATGAAGAATATTTTTGTAGGATAGAATAAAAATGTACAACTGACAGTGTCTGCTATGTAAATCCAGCAATTCAAATATAACTTCTTTAATGAACTGCTGTAATTTCAACTCTAGTATGTGATCTAGAGAGATTCAAATACACAACAAAGGAAACAGAGTAAATTAGGGAAATTTATCAATCAGCCAAGCATATCTCACTTGAGATGTCATTACAGTTTATTGAGAAAAATCCCTATACATTTCAGTCTAAAAAGAAAAATTCAAACCATTAAAATACTATAGGCACAATGATATAACAACTAATACTAGCATGCATATCTTGCACACTAGGCAACAGAGGCATAACATCCATGTTAAGACAGAATACAGAGGCTACCTGTTGATATACAAGTTCAACAAGTTCTTGCAAAGTTTCATCCGCAGTGACCCAGCCATTCACTGTTTCGGCAAAGTGCTCTATTTCAGTTTCAAAACAACCAGGTTGCTCGGCGAGGTGATTTAGAAAGTCTTGTACATATTCTGCCAAAGTCAGATAGCCATCATATTCATCTTCAAAGGAAGAATCCTATAGCAGTGAAAGAATATACCAGCTATTTAAAAGAAACCTTAAATGGTCACACTTACTACCTTCAGAAGTTACCAGAGCCCTTAGTCTTGAGTAACTCCTGATGCTCTGCATACTTGATAGTGATCTTTATTACACATTTCACTTAAACATTTTTTAGCAAATATAGACCTCTGCATCAAAAAGCTCTAGTAGTCAAGAACTAGGTAACATGTTTTTATAGAGATTAAGGTCTCCCAGCAAAACACATCAAAAGATAGATTAAAAAGAAATTAGTTTGCCAAGTTGACTGTAAGATTAACTAACAAACTAACACATAAGTATACCTGCTAAGAATAAAATTACCAAACTGAGGCTCAACACCCTTTCCTGATGCACACACAAACTTTGCTACAGATACACGAACTGTAGAAGAAAAGATAATTGAAAATTTGAAACAAAATATTTTGAGCTTACCTAGGGTACAAAAGTGCTCCAAAATATGCAGGAGGGGGATAAATTACAGAAATATAATACAGTGTAATGTTCCCATGTATAAAATACAGGCAGGAAGTAATGCATACTTTATCAATGTTTATGTTCCTGCTGATGGAACAGAAAACCGCCCTACTGGGTTTGTGTGGCCAGGTTTTGGTAGCAGGGGGAACTGCAGAGGTGGCTTCTCTGAGAAGCTGCTGGAAGCTTCCCCCATGTCTGGCAGAGCCAATGCCAGCCAGCTCCAAGATGGACTTGCCACTGGCCAAGCCTGAGTCAATTAGAGATGGCAGTGATGCCTCAGGGATAACATAGTTAAGAAGAAAAAAAAGTTATTGCACAGATGTAATTGAGGCCAGAGGAGAGTGAAGTGAGAATATGTGAGAGGAACAACTCTGCAGACACCCAGGTCAGTGCAGGAGGGGCAAGAGGTGCTCCAGGCACCAGAGCTGAGATTCCCCTGCAGCTCATGGTGAAGACCGTGGTGAAGCAGCTGTGCCCCTGCAGCCCAGGGAGGGCCACAGGGATGCAGAGATCTACCTGCAGCTTCTGAAAGAGCCCATGCTGGAGCAGGGGATGCCTGAGAGGAGGCTGTGAACCTGTGGGATGCCTGTGCTGGAGCAGGGTCCTGGCAGGACCTACAGACCCGTGGAGAGAGGAGCCCACGCTGGAACAGGTTTCCTGGTAGGACTTGTGACCCTGTGGAGGACCCATGTTGGAGTAGGTTGTGCCTGAAGGACTGCACCCCAGGGAAGAGTGACCCATGGTGGAGCAGTCTGGGGAGAGCTGTTGCCTATGGGTGGACTCACACTGGAGAAGTTCATGGAGAACTGTCTCACATGGGAGGGACTCCATGCTGGAGCAAGGGAAAGACTGACTCCTCTCCCAGAGCAGTGGCAGGAACAATGGGTGATGAACTGACCATAATCCCCATTCCAGTCTCCCTGTGCTGATGCGGGTGGAGAAGGTAGAGCTGGGAAAGGGAGGGAAGGTGTTTTTAAGGTCTTATTTTACTTCTCATTATCCTGCTCTGATTTTGTTAGTAATAAATTCAATTAATATCTGTAATTCAAGCCTGTTTTGCTCATGGACAGTATTTGGTGAGTGATCTCCTCCTATTCCTTTCCTCAACTCATGAACATTTGTTATATTTTCTCTCCCCTGTCCAGCTGCGGAGGGGAGGGAGAGAGAGGCTTTGGTGGGTGCCTGGCATTCAACCAGGGGCAACCCACTAATTTTGTCCATTCAAAAATGAATGTATGTAAGTCTCTAATGTCAATGTTGTCCTGGATAATTACAATGCTAGTATATGAGAGGAATAGCATAGAAAGCAACATACTTTGTGATGTAACTAGTAATAACACAGTACCAATAATTCACCTTTTCATACTGTACAAAAGATTGTGAAAAGTATCTCATGAAATCTCAGAAGAGCAAGCAGGAACCTGAAGAGGGAACTGCTAAAGAGCTGACAATTAGTAATTCAAGACATAAGGGTAACATACAAGATATCAGAATTCTCAACTGATCTACTATTTAATGTGAAAAAGATTTAAATATATCTACTGTAATGAAAAATCAAGCTAAAATGATAACTGCTTTTTCTTTACTTAGTGGACATAAATACACTGATAAAGTTTATAATTACATTCTCCCTCTCCCCACCATCCCTCCCTTAATGAGGGAATATCCTTTACTTTCTGTCTTCAAAATGCCTCATTCTCTACTGCAAAGCAACATGGATCTGTGAAAGATAAAAGCTCTGGATACGAACTGTGGAGAAAGAGACATACATTGCTGAAAATCAAATATTGGCATTAATTTCACAACCTGTAAAGAATGTGTGGGGAAAAAAATCAGATTTTCCAAAATTCTCTAAAGACCTGTGTTGTAAGAGAATAAAACCTAAGTTAATGAGGGACACATCAATATAACATAAGAAAAACTAGAAAGGTTTCATATGATGTTTAATTAAGTAGAATATTTGCCCAGTGAATAATACTGAAGACAAAGTTAATGTGGCCCAGCAGAAATAGTAAAAAAAATATGGATTTAAGGAAATGGTGGCAAATCATTATTACTCATAAGGATAAAGCCTTCAACAACCTGATCCAAGTTGATTTTGCTCTGAGTTGGGATTGGACCAGAGGAACTTCAGAGGTCTTTTCCAACCGAAATTATTCTATTATTCTAATGGTTTAGAGCTTATGAAGGCAAAGAATAAAAGCTAACAAGCATCTAACTTGCTAAATATTCTATTTCTCTAAAGGAAATCAAATTTTACTAGGCAATTTCAAATAGCTCAGTAAAAGTTTTGTATAACTATTTTGGTCCACAGAACTATGACATTATTTGTGCAACAACTGAAGCTTAGTCACATACAGCACAACTAGTATCTCTTCAAACAACCTGTTTGAAAACTCTTCAACCAAGTTGCAGGGGATGCAGCTGCTGTAGCTAGTAAAAGAAGCTGCTCTTTCTGAAAGCCATCAGGTTGTTATGAGATCCTCATTTAGTAGAGAGGAAGGCATATTCCTCTCATCCTCACCTGATAAAAATTTGCTCTTGGAGGAAACATTCTTGTTCTGCAAGGGACTCCAATCCCATTTGGTATACTGGTGTCCTCGTATTCATACTCCTCTTCCCATTTTGTAATTAAAAGGCTAACCACAGAGGCTAAATTCAGCCCCACATTCTTCTACCTCTACTAATTATGCAACTGCAAAGGCAGTCTAGGTTTTATTAATTATGCCAGGGAACAGAACAAATGGGAGAGAAAAAAAATTATAACTTTATTATGTGTTGTATATTGTTAAATTAGGAGCACTCAATACTTAAAACCTAGTTAGATTTTAGTCCAGTAACTTCTAGACATAAACCCCTCATGTTTCTCACTAGCAGATTTTAAGCTTTAACAAAGGAGATAGAACCACGTACTGTATCAACAAAGTTTTGGGGTTTTATCTTCATATTATACCTACTCAGCAAACATACAATAGTTAATACAAAATTAGGTATAAAGACTGTTACGGGTACAAACCTCATAAGACATGAATAGGTGATTTAATTGGCACCTTCATGTTTTACTGAAAGTATAAACCCCACTAGTGAGGCTGCTTAACCTCCTTTTGGAAATTGGTTGAAGAAAAAAAAAAGAGGTGGAAGGGAAATTCCACCTAAGATAATACAAATATCACTCATAAAACTATTAATTGAGATCATTATGCCCTTCTGATAGAGTAACAGTCATATTCTCATATATCCATGTCAGAGAACAAGTCTGATATTTCCTACTGGCAATCCAAACCTAAATCTTGTCACCAGTTCTACTGCAGATATCCGCAACTTCCAATGGGATGGACAGCTGTATGCAAACAGAATCCTGTGGAAGAGGCTCACAGATGGCCTGTGAGTCAGAGGGGGTTAGTGAAAGAAGAGAAGCTGATAAGAGTCGCCTTTGCTCTTGAAAGGAGCTTTACCAAGGCCCTCAGCATGGAAACGAGGGAGAGAAAGAAAGATAAATGAGGGGCAGGCTGCCTTGCTCAAATGAATGTTGTGTTGATTTATTTTGACCAATGTCTAAGTATAAACTTTGTGAAAGACTATAAAAGACAGCATGCTGTAAAATAAACAGAGAGAAACTTTCCTAAATACAGTGTGTTCCTCAGCCTGTTACAACCATCTTGACAGCAACAGAATCTCACAGAGATCTTCCCTCCCCAAAGTCCTGGTAAAGTTTTTCTGAAAAATCTAGTATGCCTTGGATGCTGTAATCCTTACAGTATCTTCACAGGTAGCTGATAATTTTGAGTATCAGAACTAACTGGAGATTAAATAATCTAACAATCAAATGTTATATGGACACACATAGTAATTACAGTAATGTACAATCAAACAAAGAATCAACCAACACATTCTTTCTAAAACAATAAATGTTTAATAAATAGCAAAAAACAACATGATTTTTCAGATCTAAAAATTTCAGGGAAAATTATAAATGAAAGCTAAGTATTACTTGTAAGAAAAACTGAATTTTCTCCAAACTGTTTTATTTCAAATTTTAAAACCCATGGTGAAAATCTGTGTAATAGTAAAGTGTGCTAAATTCCTTATTTTTATTGCAGGTGGATCCAATTTACAAAATTAATTCACCTATTGAAGTAAAAAAAAAAAAACAACAAAAAAAAAAACAACTCCAAAAACCAACAAAAACTAACAAACAAAAAAATCCCCAAACTTGGTAATAATGAAGAACTAACAAGTCCGAAAGATCATTGTTCTATCCCTAGTATACTCTGATTAGATTAGGGTCCCTACAACATACTTCCAAATAAATGTTCTAGGTTTTGCTACCATTTTAAGAGTTATTTTCATCAACAGATGAGTCACTTGTATTCATAGCATATTCCTACAACATGCCTGTGTGTTTTTGCAAAACAGCTGAAAAGCAACATTGCTGGACTCTAAACTTTGTAATTATATATATGAACACTCATGCCATCCCAAATGGCATTTTTTATTTATTCATAGAAACCATGTAACATGTACTGGGGCAAAGTAGTATTTTTTCCTCCTAGATTATCCATTCACAGAAGCATGTTTGTACTGGCATTTGTCAATGGTTGTATGTGATTATGGGCTTTTATTATTCAGGACAGTGATTTTATTCAGTAAGCTGGCAAAGCTGGTAACATCCAGATAACATCAATTTCACTGGTGAGAAAAAACCCTTCAAAATTCCAAACCACCATGTTTAGCATTCAAATCAAATATTTTTTCCCTAAGTTATTCAAAATATATTTGTTTCAGTATAATTGTTTATTATAATTTGATTGTATTTGTAAGAGCAATAGTTCCCACCTACTTATACCAGTACCAGTTTATCTGCCTGCATAACAAAAAGATATGCCAAGAATTCACATAGATCTTCCCTAGAGTAGAATTACTGTAGTAACAATATGGAAGACATGGAGAGTAGAAAATAAGAAGTACCAACTTTTATTATGTAGTGAATGTACAATATGGATCGGAGATTACCCTTAGCCTGGCTGCAAATATATTTCATATTAGGTATGCTGCTAGGAATGAGCCCAAACCTACTTTTTTGCCCTCTGGTGATACAATATCCCTGAAGGAATTAAAAGACACATGATGGTACATAAAGTTAGGCAGTCATGGCAAATCATACCCATGGCATAGTAAATTTAGGAAAGGTAAAGGCTATGCTTAGAAAAGCTAAAATTCAAGTTTTCTCCCACACTTGCTTCAAAAACCCATGCAATCTGAATAAAAATGCAGCTAAGTTTTTAATGAAAATGCAGTGCAGATGTAACTATAACAGAAGTAGTTGTGAAAAAGACAGCTTACGCTGATGTTTGGTATAATCAATAAGGAATGCAGTTATCTGGAGCAAACGTCAAGCAAAATACTAAAGGCTCTCAGTATAACATTCACTTATCACAACATTCTGACTGTCTCTGGAGTTTATCATCCAAATATTTGAAATCTGTTCAGCAAATGCAGCATTCAAGTTATTTGATACACAAGAGCACAAGAAACATTGTTAAACTGAATTGGCATATACTAAGAAAAGACTAACACTCACTGCAAAGTTCTGGTTATATCCTGATGGATAAAACTCAGGTGCTTTAACAGACAACTTTGATGTTACCACAGGAGCCACAGCCACCTGAGATTCAGCCATTTCTGGTCCAGAATCAGGAACTGAAACTTTTTCTTGTGATCCAGATGGAATTCTTGCCTGTTGCAGGTGTTCTGAAAAGTTTTTGATAAATGGTTTTTGTTAATGGCTTTTCTTAGAAACCACTAAATTAGTATGTATTCACACAGAGTACACAAAAACAAATACATCACTTTTTGGACTTTAAATATACTTTTACTAATACTATAAATATACTTTCCTCCAAGCTCAGGAGGGATGCATCCCAATAAAGAGGAAGTCAGGCAAAATTGCCAGATGAACAAGGAGCTCCTGGACAAATTCAAACAGAAAAAGGAAGCCTACAGAGGGTAGAAGGGACAGGTAGCCTGAGAGTGAGACAGATTGTCCAAGCAGCCAGGGATCAGGTTAGGAGAGCAAAAGCCCTGAGAGAATTAAAATTGGCCAGGGACATCAAGGGCAACAAGAAAAGCTTCTATAGGTATGTCCTACTTGACAAATTTGGTGGCCTTCTACAATGGAGTTACAGCAGTGGTAGATGAGGGAAGAGCAGCTACTATCATCTACCTGGACTTGTGCAAAGCATTTGACACTGTCCCACATGATATCCTTGTCTCTAAACTGAAGAGAACATGGATTTAACATATGGATCACTCAGTGGCTAAGGAACTGGATGGATGGTAACACTCAGAGAGTTGTGGTTGACAGTTCAATGTCTAAGTGGAGACCAGTGACAAGTGACCTTCCCCAGGGGTCAGTAATGGGACCAGTGCTGTTTAACATCTTTGTTGGTGATATGGACAGTGGGATCAAGGGCACCCTCAGTAAGTTCGTTGATGACACTGAGCTGTGTGCTGCAGTTGACACGCTGGAGGGAAGGGATGCCATACAGAGGGACCTGGAAAGGCATGAGAGATGGGCTTGTGGGAACCTCATGAAGGTCAACAAGGCCAAATGCAAGGTCCTACACCTGGGTTGGGGCAATCCCAAGCACAAGTACAGGCTGGGCAGAGAATGGGTTGAGAGTAGCCCTGGGGAAAAAGACTTGGGGGTGTTGGTTGACAAGAAGCTCAACATGAGCAGGTAATGTGCGCTTACAGCCCAGAAAGCCAACGCTGTCCTGGGCTATATAAAAAAGGCATGACCAGCAGGGCGAGGGAGGTGATTCTGCCCCTCTATGCTGCTCTTGTGAGACCTCACCTGGAGTACTGCATCCAGTTCTGAGGTCTCCAACACAACAAAGATGTGGACCTGCTGGAGCGAGTCCAGAGGAGGGCCATGAAGATGATCAGATGACAGAAGCACCTCTGCTATGGAGACAGGTTGAGAGAGTTGGGATTGTTCAGTCTGGAAAATAGAAGGCTCTGGGAAGACCTTATGGTGGCCTTTTAGTACCTGGTGGGGCCTACAAAAAAGCCAGAGGGTGTGGAAGAGGTTTTACAGCAACTTCTGTGAACCAGAGAGAAGTTCGATAAGAGGATCCATGTTTACCCCTGAAAGAATTTTCTACCAGGGTCGTTGACACAGAAACCAAGAAAGAGAGGATAAATAAGAGAAACCTGCAACTGTCTATTCCAATAAGCACTTTGTTTGTCTTTCCTGACTAATGAGTAAAGGATAAAATTAGGAGTTTTGTAAGAATGTATAAAAAGCATGCATGCTAAAATAAAACCAGGTTTGAAGCCTTCTGAAAATGGAGTGTTGCTTTGTATTGTGACTGTCTCAACTACGACAAGAGAGGGAGTTTTTACAAGGTCATGGAGTGATAGGATAAGGAGGAATGGCTTCAAACTGAAAGAGTAGGTTTAGATTGGATATTAGGAAGAAATTATTTCTTATGAGGGTGGACAGGCCCTGGCACAGGGTGCCCAGAGCAGCTGTGGCTGCCCCTGGATCCCTGGAAGTGTCCCAGGCCAGGCTGGACGGGGCTTGGAGCAGCCTGGGACAGTGGAAGGTGTCCCTGCCCATGGCAGGGGGTGGAACAGGATGGGCTTTAAGGTCCCTTCTCAACCCAAACCATTCTATCATCCTATCCTTCAAATATATATATTTAATATGGATAAAGTTTTCACTTGAGCAAACTCTAGGCACCTTTCTACATGATAGAAAGTGAACACAATCAATGTTCATGTGAAGATGACCAAAAAAAGGGTGAAAGAGAGCCCTCTCTTTCCCCATGAAAACATGTTTTCTAAGAGCTAACCTGAGAAACTAGTAAATTTTCTTATTATATTCTTGCTGCTTTTGGGTTTTTCTCATAGATTTTATATGTAAAGGCAAGACTCTAAAGGTCAATAAATTGAAGAAATCACTATTTTTAACATAATCCTTGAAGACACTTAACTATCATTTTTGTATACAATTAAAAAAATTAATCCAATGAAACGCTGTTTTTAAATCACATTTTCCAAATCCATGTTTATAAATTAGCTCCTAAATTTACTGAAAACATAATCTGGATCTACCTGAAAAAAGTAACCAACAAATAATGCTTAATGGTACTGTTAGGTTGGGTTTATTTTTTTGTCAAACCTTTAGTCCAGAGTTAGAGAATTCTTCTGTAAGGAGAAGAATGAGAACATCTGCAGCCAGATGAACAAATGGCTAAAACACATACATACAGATATGTGGGCACAAAAAGGGAGGGAGGGAGGGAGGGAGGGACAGGCAGAAACATTGCAAGCAGGCTACAACGGTACATCATACCTTTACTTGGGCACAGGTCCATAGCTCAGAAACATGAGTGCTCATCTAAGGAAAAGTGCAGTTGCCGGGCCCCCTACGCAGCTGATCTCCATGCGGTGGCCTCTAAGCCCCTAGGTGCGTAGGGTGGGAGAAAGTACGTGTCCCTGTGGCTAGGCCGAAAGGAGGTGTGGGGGGGAAGCCCCAGGGCTCCACTCTCAGTGGGACGGCGACGGGAATGGGGATGGGGGGTGCCGGAGCAGCAAGCGAAGCAGGAGCAGGGCACTTTGCACAAAGAAGGGGAGCACAGCGGACTTTAGGGGGCCACTCCTCGATACCTTCGGCATCGGGGGGGCTCTGGAAGGGCGGGGAAGGGGCCACCGCACGGCGGCCAGTACCTGCGTTTCCGGTGCTCAGCGGCGCTGTCTTCGGAGGTCGCAACGGTTCCTGCTGCAGCAAGAGGCCGCCCGTTTTATGCTGCTTTTCGGCCGAGACTGTACTGTGGGAACCACTACCCCCAGGACAGGCCCCACCACCGCTCTCCGACGCGTCCGCGCCGCTGAGAGCAGCGCCACCTCGACTCCAGACCCGGCCAGCACCTGGAGCTCGGTTGAAACTATCCGACATACTTGGGTCGGGGTGGCTCAGGCGCTCATGGGAAGGAGCCAGCGACTCAATCTCGCTTCTCCGCGGCCGGAGCACTTCACTTTCAGTTTCACCCCCACACACACCGCCACGATGGTCGCAACCCAGGCCGGCTCACAGCGCCCCCTCGCGACCTCTCAAGACCCGTCGCCATAGCAACCTCGGTGGCACTGAGGCCTAGCACCACCCGCCGCCGAGACGGGGAGGAGCACGGTCCGCCAGGCGGCCAAGACTCCGGCTGTCACGATCCGTCCTTGCGAACGGGGATCGTGATGGTTCGTTTTACTGATCTCAGGGTGCAAAAACCGACACGACCAGGGGATTGCAGTGATAATCAAAAACAAATGTACCTTTATTGAATGACCACAGCAAAATGTGTTAGGGAGAAGGGGAAGAGAGGAAAAAGGGAAAGAATAAGGAAAAAGAGGGGAGGAAAAGAAAGGAGGTGTATAGCTACCAGACGTGGGACGATGAAGTCCTTCAAAGTCCAGTCGATGAAGCCTGTCATATTCACGTCAGGGGAGATCTCAGAGATACTGGTCAGCTCTAACCTCTATTATAGTCTTTTTTGATTGGGGGAAGGGGACACGTTTCAAAATTGAATCAAATGTAATATAGAATAGTCTATTGAAAAAAGGGTACAAAAAGTAGGCGAGAACCATTGTCTTCTTGGTCCAGTGGTCGGCAAACATCTTGCTTTGGTTAATTGGCCTTCCCCACACTCCTTCCCCCATGACACGGGTTTCAGTCTCAGTCCTTGGGGAGGAAGGGGGAGCTTTTCCATATGAGGGTCTCATGTCTCAGTCCTTGAGGGAGAGGCTTCTCCCATCTCAGTCCATCTGTCACAGTGGTTGTACATTAAATGGAGGGTCTTTTTCCGTGAGGACCACCAAAAGGTCATTCGAGAGAAAGTCCAGCCAAGTAAAGAGGTGAGGAAATTCCAGAACCAGGGTTGTGAAGTGGTGCAGGTGAAGGAGGGCACAGTGTCCCTTTCCTTTTCATCGAGTGCAGCGTTCCATGAGGTGAACAAACACACCTGTGAACAATGGTTTGGCTTGGTGGGCAAGCCAGACCAGGATCCTAAAACAGGATCTTTCTTTCTTTCTTTCCCTGGTGGTCTCAGTTTCTGTCCTTTTCACCACGATCAGGAGGCAAAAATTAGGGAAATTTCAGACAGACACACCGGCCCGCCAGTCGCCACAGTCACCTGCAGGTTTGGGTCAGGCATGGCATTTGTGAGAGTTGTCCCCATTAGCTTGGCTGCTTGGAGTTAAAGGCTCTTGCCTGGATGTCAGGCTGTGTAGCCAACCTCATCTGTTCAGAATTGATGAGTCAGCTTGCCCCTCTTCTCCCCCAACACGAGCTCAACTTCCAACAACAAACAAGTTTGTGGTTTGTTTGTGTCAGCAGCTGGTTCTGAGGCCTTGGGATGTATTTGAGTCACACCTCCCTCAAAAATCACAAAAGATTGGAAATGGCATTTTCAAAAAGACAATGTTCTCTTCTAATTGTTTCCTACAGAAACTAATAGCATACTGTGACCATAACAGGACCAAGATTGCAGCTACACATGCTAGGAAACCTACAGGTGTCTGCTTTTAAAAGCATCATGCTACACTGTGCATATGCAGTTTTTCACAAGAAAGGGGTTTGTGTGGAAAAGTTGTAGGCAAGATTGTAAATTTAAGCCAACAAAGTTAACACAGCAACTTTTATATATGTCGGAGTGTCTGGTTCCTCTTTTGGGAAGCGACCTATTAAGTAAATTGGAGGCTCAGATTGTATTTAAAGATGGAGAAGTACAATTATTTGTACTGGAGACTAAAGCCATTGAGGCAAGGACTTTTATGTTGCAGGGAACACCAGAACCAGACAATTCTGGAGGCATACCGTAAGCAGTAGAAAATGCAGTAACACCCTTGGTTTGGGCCAGTGGAACTCCAGGCCATTCCCAACAAGCTCAGCCTGTAAGTATTACCCTAAAACCTGTATCAAAGCCAGTAAGGCAGAAGCAGTATCCTTTAAAATTAGAAGCTAGAAGGGGAATCAAAAGTCTAATAGAAAATTTCAGGGAATTTGGATTATTAATAGAATGTGAGTCAGAATATAACACTCCTGTTTTGCCAGTTAAAAAGCCTGGGATGAATAAATACAGGTTGGTACAAGACCTACAAGCGATCAATTAAATAGTTCAGGATATCCACCCTGTTGTAGCCAATCCTTATACCTTGTTAACAGCCCTTATGGAATATCACCAATGGTTCACAGTAATAGGTCTGAAGGATGCTTTCTTTTGCATACCTCTCAATAAGCTGTCAGGGCATTTTTGCCTTTGAGTGGGAAAATCCTCAAACTGGCCAGAAGACTCAGCTTACCTAGACTGTGCTACTGCAAGGATTTAGAAATAGTCCAAGGATTTTTGGGAACCAACTGGCAAAAGAATTAGAGGTCTGGAAAAAGGACAACCCCAAAGGGTTGTTCCTGAAGTATGTTAATGACATCTTGCTAGCAACTGAAACTAATGAAAAGTGTATGGAATTGACTACCAGTCTTCTAAATTTCCTAGGCCAAGGAGGCTACAAAGTGTCTTAGGAAAAATCTCAGATCATGAAGCAGCAAGTTACCTACCAAGAATTTGAAATACCGGGACAGTGGAAATTAGGAACAAACAGAAAAGAAGCCATTTGCCAGGTACCCCAACCTGTGACAGCCTGAGATTTAAGAGCATTCTTGGGTATGGCTGGATGGTGCAGATTGTGGGTTTCAAATTATGAACTTTTAGTTAAACCATTGTATGAGCTTTTAAAGGAGGCCCTGGAAGGACCTTTGATTTGGACTCCTGAGGATGAACATGTGTTCCATAACTTAAAGCTGGCCTTGATGTCTGCACCTGCCTTAGCACTTCCAGACTTAACAAAGCCCTTTGAGCTTTTTGTGCATGAACGACAGCACCTAGCCTTCAGAGTTCTGGCTCAGAAGGTAGAAGACTTCAAGATGCCTGTGGGATACTTTTCAAAACAGCTTGACAAGGTCAGCCAGGGATGGCCCAGATGCCTGCAAGCCATAGTGGCGACTGTTCTCCTCATCTAAGAGGCCAGGAAATTGACTTTGGGACAAAAGATAGCAGTGTACATTCCACACACTATAACCACTGTATTAGGACAAAAAGGAGAGCATTGGCTTTCCCTGAGTCATATGCTGAAGTATCAGACTATTTTAATGGAGCAAGAAGATGTGGAGTTGAAATTAACCACAGCATTAAATCCAGCCTAATTCCTGAACACCCTGATGCAAGGGGATGAACAGCTAACCCATGATTGCTTACAGACAATTGAGCAAGTTTATGCAAGGCAACCAGGCCTACAAGACACACTCACTGAAGATCCAGAGACAGAGTTCTTTGCAGATGGAAGTAGCTTGGTACAAGATGGAAAACAAAGAACCAGCTATGCTGTAGTCATGTCAACCAAGATAATAGAAGCTGCACTGCTGCCCACGGACACCTCAGCACAAAGGGCAGAGCTCATAGCCCTATGAAGAGACCTGGAATTGGCAGCAGGAAAAAGACCAACTTGAAATATGCTTTTAGTATTGTGCATGCCCATGGAGCTATATGGAAGGAAAGAAGCCTATTAATAGCACAAGAATCTCCAATTAAATATAAACAAGAAATATTGTCCCTTCTTGATGCTATCCAACTGCCCAAAGAAGTGGCTGTACTACACTGCAAGGTACACCAGTGTGCGGATTCCCAAATTCATATAGGAAATAGACTTGCAGATAAAGCAGCACAAGAGGTAGCACAATAAGGCATCTTAGCATTAATACCTGATAAAGCTATGTCACTGCCAGAAGGTGGCCCTGGATATAGCCAAGCAGATTTAAAATTAGCTACTTATCTAAAAGCCCAGAATAAAGAGCGTGAATGGCTGGGAACTCCCAATAACCAGGTCTTAGTCCCACCACAACTGATGTTAGAAATTGTAAAACAGAAACACCAGCAAACCCACTGGGGAATTGATGCTATGATAACAAGTCTACGGACTCAGATACTCAGTGTTTGGATGACAAAAATTGTCAGGTCTATTACAGAAAAAATGCCTGATATGTCTTAAAAATAATCCTTTGAATTCAAAAAGACCACCTATGTGGATTACTAAAAGAGGGAACACTTCCAGGGAGTACTGGTAAATTGATTTTTCTGAGCTACCATGCCAACAAGGATACAGGTATCTCCTAGGTGGATACCTTTTCCAAGTGGCCAGCTTTCCCCTGCCTCACCAACAGGGCTAGAGAAGTTTCTAACATACTCCTCGAAGAGATCATACTCAGGTCCAGAGTGCCTATAGGAATGTTATCTGATAGGGGACCTCATTTTATATCTGAAGTGTTATATCAACTTAGTAAACAGTTGGGTATAAGTACATACTCCATGGAGACCACAATCTAGTGGAAGGGTTGAGCAAATGAATCAAACTTTAATGAGACAAATTAGCAAAATTTGTCAGGAAACTTTCTTGAAATGGCCACAGGTGTTACCATGAGCTTTGTTATGAATTAGAGTGCAACCCCAAACTAAACTGATGGTGAGCCTGTATGAGTTGATGTTTGGAAGACTGTATTCTGTTGCAACTTTCTCTGGATCTGAAGAAGAAATTGGGAATCAGGAAATAGAAAAATATTTCATTTCATTGGGGAAATCCTTAAATGAGCTAAAAAGATTTATCATTCTCTCAGAACCTCTTACCCTAGACACCCCAGTTCATTCATTTCAGCCTGGGGATCACATATACATCAAGACCTAAAAATCTGAACCACTTCAGGAGCAGTGGAAAGGACCTTATCCAGTTCTGTTGACTACAAGAACAGCAGTGAAGGTGAAAGGAATTAACTCCGGGATACATTGCATCCCAATTAAGGGGGCTCTCGATTCAGAGTGGACAGTGGAAAACACCAGACCCCTGTAGCTGAAAATTTTGAAGACATCTGTAAACAAGCAGCAAAATGTACAGACTAATTATCAATGCAGGGTGACCCCAACATAGGGAATAATGTGCTCTGACTGCATGATTTCAGAAGGCTGAACAATTGCTTTATTAAGCTATATTATGTTACACTACATTACTATACTAAAATGATACTAAAGAAAAACCCATGACTGTCTCCAGACAGTCACAACACAGCTTTGACCCAATTGGCCAATCAATCCAAACAACCATCACCGGTGTCCAATTAACAAATCACTCTCGGTAAGCAATCTCCATAACACATTCCACATGTGCCAAACAACAGGAGCAGCAAGTGGAGATAATTGTTTTCTCTTCTTCTCTGAGCCTCTCACTGCCTTCCCCAGGAAAATACTGGGTGAGAGAATTATGTCTCTGTTCAGAGAATGTGAATAACACATCTCAATCTTTTTACTATAATAAAAAATAAAAGGAACTGCATTTGCAATTCTTCTGCTGGGCCCTTGCAGAAGAGAGAAAAAACACAGCCCAAGAAGTTCCCTTAAAAATATGCTGGTTGTCAAGCAGAACCTCAATCAGATGCTGACAGTCCTAGGGTGATGTTATGATGCTTGTATCCCCAATTGTGTGTTCTGTTTATAAGGCGGGGAGAAGAAACAGCATGGAGTTCTGTTATCAGCTGCACTCTCCCCCACAGTCTGCTGTATTGGATTGTACCAATGTTACTGACGGGACTGCCCTGGTCTGTCTGGCCTCAGCTGTTGACCAAATAGCGGCACCTGTGGTGTTTTCCCCCCAGAAACGCTATTCAGTTACCTGTGGTCGCAGCAGAGGCATGTGAAGACAAGTCCGGGCATGCCCCAAGCTCTAGTGCTTGCGGGCTGGAGCTTGCTTTTGAGGGGGTCACTCCTCAGGCCTTCCTGAGCTGGTGGTTCCTTTAAGGCGAGGTGAAGAAAGGAGCGGGTTCTGATGGAGAACTTTTAATCCAGAGTTTTTATTTTGGTGGCACAGCCTCTGAATCTTGCAACAACTTCAACAAACTCTCCAACAGAACCACAACCTCGTGCTCTGCTTGCCCTTTTACCTGGGGACTGGGGCAGGGGAGGGAACACAGGGAGCACCAACCAGGTACAGGGGGAGGGGGTCTCAGGTGAGAAGGACACCTGGGTGGGCCAATGGCCCCCCAGGGGGTGGAGAGCATCCTTTGAACCTGCCAATTGCTCGATGCTCTCCTTGGAATTTCTGGGTTGATAGACAGTGCCCAGCAGGGGTCACGGGTGGGGAAAAGGAGAGGTGGTTGACACCCCCCCAGGGAAGGAAATTTCAGGGAGAAACCAGGGGAAACTGAGGCAAGTCATGACATCACACTGCAACACTGCTGGAACACAGAACTCCACTGTTGTCTGGGCACAGATGGGGCAGAACGTAGCACACCTTTTGCTTTTTAGTTAGTTTAGCTAGCTGAGACAGTCCGAGTTTTCCCTGGACTGTTTTTCGTTCCCTTTTCTTGGAACCATTCGAACCTGCTCCAGACTGGGACCTGAGAAACACCGAGAGCTTGCACTTTGTAGCCTGCCGGAGCCTACTCTGCAGCTTTTCCCAGCGCTGGAGGGACTGATAACAGAGCGACCACCCACCAGAGAGACTTCCTGGATTTGTCATCGCTTCAGAGTAGCGAATGAGTTTTGTCA
>NW_024525080.1:0-5969 GCF_017590135.1 Pyrgilauda ruficollis
GGTGGGGCGGGGGCGGGGGCAGCACCAGGCAGGGTACTTGGAGGAGGCAATGGAAGGCCAGCTGGCTGATGGAGAAGCTCGGAAAGCTGTACTGTTACCAGGGATCTCTGAGATCCTCTCCTTGCTCCCAGCGACTACCCCACTGCCAGAGAAATTGTCTTTTCCATAAGAGGAACTTAAGATAACTAAAAAGAGTGGAGCAGAGGAAAAAGGGGATAATTGGTTTACAAGGGATGGTAAGCAGTGGATGCCAAAAGCTCCGGCCTTACAGTTGTTAAAACAACTTCATGAAGGGAGTCACTGGGGCTCCTGAGGACTGGCAGAAGCCTTCCTCAAAATGTATGCTGTTGTGGGTCTTTTTGGCAAAGCAGGCTATTGAGGGTTGTTTGATTTGTACTAAAACAAATAACAAAGAAACTTGCTGGGGCAGGGTGGGGGGAGGCCTTGGGCTGTAATTCCCTTCCAGAGGTGCCAGGTGGATTTTACTGAAATGCCAAGAGTGGCAAGATTTAAATATCTTCTGGTAATAGTCTGTCAGTTAACAAGGTGGCCAGAAGCATTTCCAGCCATTTCAGCGACTACAGGATCAGTTATTAAAGTGTTTTTGGAACAAATAGGATATAGGATTATGGAAGCAACAAACTCTGATAGAGGATCTCATTTTACAGGAAAAATTCTTCAAGGATTTATGACCGCTTTAGGGATACAATGGAACATCCATACCCCCTGGCACCCCCCAGAGTTCGGGCCAGGTTGAAAGTGTTATAGGTAAAAATCAATAAAGCTAATTTAATAATTTAAAAAATTAGATTTTATTTCATGACTGATATACAGTCTTGATAGCCACAATCAAAGGGACAGCGTTGATCCCGGGATTGGTGCTGGGTGAACACTGATCTGACCTCTATCGCATCGGATCCCCTCTGTTCACGAAGGCTGTCCCTGTCTAGGTAGTTTTTATACAATTTATTCCACCTGAGGCAGAGTCTCTTTTCTTCTTTTCATGGCTTCACACATTCATGTAGTTTCTTTTGTGTTTGGGAAGCGATGTGTGCCAATTATCAAGTTAGGAACCAGCACTGAGATGTGTGCTCCTGGTGGCTCTGGCTATCTTGATTGAAGATACTTATGGAGTATTCATCACTTGGGTGTTTCCTGGACCATCCTGGAGAAGGGCCCATCTCCGAACTGAGCCACATTCATTCGTTTGCTAATTAGGTCCTTCTCTCTGCTGCCAGCAGTGGTTTTGCAATGTTTTGAAGCAATCTCTCCATATCTGGCTTGTGTGTTTAAAACTTTTAAGAATATTTCTTATAAACATAACATATTCCTCGTATATTTTAGATAAGCATGAATTATTCCAAAACATATATAACAGAAGGATGAATGCAAAAATTAAGAAACACTGCCTGAAGCTGGTGATAGAAATTAAGATGCTATGGGTACTGCTCTTGCCAGTGGCTTTGGCAAGAATAAGGGCCAGGGGAGATACTTAATTATCTCCCTTTGAATTTATGTTTGGCATTCCTTAGCCTTGTAATTCTCAACTGTGATAAAGAATATGATTCATGTTAACAATTGTAACTATATTGATATTTTAGAAAATATTTGTTAAAAAGTAATAGAGGAAAAGGATATATAATTAGTATCACAAAACAGATGTTTTCAGATGTTCATGAGAAAATAGGATGCAGGATGTAGTTTGAGATAAGTTACATCCCAAAACAGAATAGGCCTGGGGATAATTAGAGAATTGGCCTTGAAATGGACAAAACTGAAATTATTCCAGATGCCTATGAAATTATAAGGTTTATTTTTGGAATATAATGCTGGTTTCTATAATACAAGACTTGGGGCTCATGTGCAACCTGTGGGGTTGTTCAAAGGACAGTGACAATGAGGAGAAGCCTCCTTCGGATGCGATCACCAAAGAGCCAGAAGACCCCTTAGAAACAAGCAGAGCATGCGCTGTGCAGCATAGTGACGTAGATTTCAAGAATCAAAAATAGGATATTTACAGGAAAATATTGATGGATATGTATTAGCATACATACAAGTTGTGTTTGGATCCTTTTGCCTTTGGTACATGAGGCAGGGTGAGAAACCCTCCCCATACCCCAGTTGATCCGTTTTACTTATGCTTTACCCAAACCACTGCCAAATTTCCTTTTGTAACTACTTGATTATATTTAATTGTATTATTTTATATAAAATTGCTGGTTGATTAAAATTGTTGCTATATTTTAATCTTGCCATTTATTAAATTAGACATATAAGACCTCATTGATAATACAGCCTAGGGGAGGGGTAGAGATAAGTGATGTATATTTAAAACAATATATGGCCAGGATACTGTCTCTTGTGAAATTCCTTCAGCAGGAAGCTCAGCTGGCACAGACTCTGCCTTTGGACTTTGCTGTTCACAACATCCACCGAGGGGCTTGGGTCCCAGTTAAGGAGTGGAAAGAAACACCCCTAGTGGCAAAATGGCATGGACCTTTCCAAGCGTTACTGACCACATAAACAAGCTAAGACAGCTGAACAGAGATAGACCCATCACACTTAGGTCAAGGTCTCTAAGGCAATGGAGATTTGGACATCTCATCTGGAGGAGAATGATGGGAAACCACGACTGACGCTCCACAGGAGTGGACTGGAGCAGTAGCCAATCCATCAGCCTCGGGGGTTATTATTCCTTCCATAATTACCAAAAAGATTTTGAAGACTGTAAAGCAGTGGGGAAGGATAAGTTTTTTGACCCCTTATTTTTAAGCTGCCCCTGAGATAATTCCACAAGTACGACACATGCAGTCTGTGACGATAAGTGGAAGTAGAAACACCCGAATGCAACTCAAACCCTTTTTAATAGGTTTTGGCCCAAATCTAACAAAACAGGCCTGGGATATAACTGTAGGTGGAAACCTCAGGTGGGAGCTTGGAAATACTAATACTGTGATTCTTATGGCGGGGCAACTATTATTTATTGTTGGAGGACCACTAGGCCCAGGAACTAAGCTGTATTTTGACCCACTCATTGATCATGAAAATTGGAAAGGTCCCTTTGCCGATGGGACCTGGGTTTTAAAAGGGCATTTCTGGATTTGTAGCCAATATGCTTACTGCAGGTTACCCCCAAACTAGTCAGGGGTATGTTATGTAAGTACATTAGACCATTGTCCTTTCTGCTACCACAAGGTCAGGGAAATCAGTTAGGAATCAAGGTATATGATTATATAATTAGAGAAAAGCGGTCAATTGATCTGTCCCTGGTTGGAGGGAGCACTCAAAAGAGGGGTGAAGATGAATGGCCACCTGAATGACTTATACAACACATGGAATCCTAACAAATTAACATCAGGTGCCAGAGGACCTATTTATAATTTAAATCGGATAATTAGGTTACAAGCTGTCTTTGAAATAATAATGAACCAGACGTGCAGCTCTTGACCTCCTTGCTGACCAATCTACTCAGATAAGAAATGCAATATTTCAACATCGGATGGTATTGGACTATTTATTAGCAGAAGAAGGGGGAAAGTGTGGCAAATTAAATGATTCAAACTGCATTTTGCAAATAGATGACAATAGAAAGGTGGTGAAACAAATAACAAAAGGAGTAAGAAAGTTAGGTCATATACCGATCCAAGCATGGAAAGGATGGGAATGGGACATGTTTTTGTGGTTACCTGGTGGACTATGGTGGACTATGGGTTAAACAAATGCTTTTTTTCCCCCTCTTATGTGCTGTAGCAACTCTAATCTTTTTACCATGCATGATCCCTTGCTTAGTACAACTTATTCAACATGCGATCAAAGGGATGCAGGTAATAGCCATGCCTATTGATCCAGAGATGGCTACAAAAAGACAGAAATTGATGTCACTGCAAATAACTGAAAAACCAAAAAAGACCCCAGAACAGGAAATTAAGTCAATGATAACTAAAGTTTGTAAAGACAATTTTTAAAATAAAAGAGGAGGGATTGAGAGGAATGAGGGATTTGTCTTTACAAACAAGCTGTGGGTCTGCTGGTAGATAAAACTAGCGCTGAGAGATAAAAGAAACAACGGGAAGGATCCCACTGATTGATGAATGGAAGAAGATATTTGCTTTTACAAATAAACTTTGGTTTTGCTGATAAATGAAATTGGACATTGAAAGATGAAAGAAACAATGGGGAAAAACCCTAAATTCCATAAGAATTAAAATTTAAAATTAAATTTAAAATTAAAAATTATTAAAAATTAAACATTATTAAAAATTAAAAATTATTAAAATTTAAAAATTATTAAAAATTACAATTTAAAAATTAAAAGGGAAGCTTATACATTAGAGGGAAATCTTTGGTATTAGGCGTTTCGGGAAGTCTGTACCTCTCAAGTACCTCAGCCAATGGGGAAAGAGAGAAGGGAAATGCAGCTGGGAAATTAGCACAAAAAGGAGGCTGCATCCTCCAAAAATTTGAGAGCCCAGGGCAATTCCCCATGGCCTCTCCCTTTATTTGAATAAAGTAAAAGGACTCCTCTGTTTCCTTTTTGGACATAAACCTCTCATGTTTGTGGATGAATTTTCCTGACAGTTGTAATTATCTGGTATTTTTATTCTATGGAATAATTCACAGTGCAATTTAAAATTAAAATAACTAAATGTTTTAACTTTAAAGTGCTGGGCCTTATTTTTCTTGAAACTGGATTTTCAGATATGGTGTTAGAAGATGTTACAGAATTTTAAGTATTACTTCTGCCTCATGATACTATTTAATGCTTGATTTGCTGAGGAAAATGATTGTGTCAGAGCTATAAAAAAGGTATTTTTTTAATACTCGATAGCTGAATAGTTTGTGCTTTGAACATAAATTATGGATGGAGATCTGTTCAGCCATGTCATTATAAAAAACCCTTTTGCATTATTTATATGTGCAATCAGCTTCCTAATTTGTAGCCTTTATTTTGCATGGGTAGTGTGTTGAATTTTCTAGTAGTTTGTTTCTTTTTGACACTTTGTCCTGGTTCAGGGCAAATTTGGGAGAGAACCCCCAAAGGGGCTCCTCTATAAAAGCAGATTCAATTGTCCCCTACCCCCAACCAGTTTGGGAGAAAATACCTCCTTGGAGAAAAGTGAAAAAAACCCCTGTTTATTAAACAATAAAACCTATACAATATTAAACAATAAAACCTCTTGCTGCTCCAAAAAGAGATGGCAAATTCAGAAAAGTCCCCTCCCTGAGTTGCAGCTTGGCTCACTCAGTCTCTTATCAGGAAATGCCGCGGCCCAGATTTACATAACTATAAATCTCTAAAACTTTTCTTAACCTATATACATGATATTTGTCTATTAAATTGTGAGAGTCAATCATTGCATTACTCATCTATCACAGAGTCCACCTGCAAATCTTAAAATGCTCAGCATCTGCTGCAGAAATATACGCACCTATTACAAAAAATGATTGTGCTGAGAATCACCTTTTCCCCTGCAGCCTGTAAAAACACATATTAGTACTATGGTTTTTTCTTTTAAAGCTGTGTGCAGACTCATATTTTTGAACACTCCCAGGAACCACAGCCATTATAACAATCCATCCACAAAATATGACATAGATAAATCAGTTGCTAGATTTTACATTCAGAGCAGAGGATAGCAACTGCCCCATTCACACCAGGGCAATGAGCTTTCCTTTCCAATTCTGTGTACTATCACATTCTTGCAACCCTGAAGACATCCTGTACCCATCCTAAAAATCTGTAAAAATCTCCCTCACAATTGATGTCAACTGAGAAGGCCCTTTCTGTCTGCATGTTTAACTCACATCCCTTGAATTCCACCACACATCCTGGAGTTCTCTGCCTTCCTTCTCATTTGCAGCTGTATGTCTTGTAGATAAAAGGCTGTGTGATGCTGTTTGTTTAAGGGTCCCTGGGGAGTCCTCGGGTGGGGGTGGGGCAACCTAAGCTGAGTGTTGGCTGGCAGCAG
>NW_024525081.1:0-1568 GCF_017590135.1 Pyrgilauda ruficollis
CCCCCGCAGCGGGCGGGTGCTGGCCGTGGGCTGGGACCGCCGGGGGGACAGCGGGGACACGGCAGGGGACGGCGGGGACGGGTGGCACCCGCTGCGGCACGCCGCCATGGACTGCATCGCCCGCGTGGCGCGGGCACGGCGCGGGGACACGGGGACAGCGCCGTGTCACCGTGGGCAAAGTGACACTGGGGACAGGGAGAGGGACATGGGGACAGCGCCGTGTCACCCTGGGGACAGCGGGGACACGGGGACAGCGCCGTGTCACCCTGGGCAAAGTGACACTGGGGACAGGGAGAGGGACATGGGGACAGCGCCGTGTCACCCTGGGGACAGCGGGGACACGGGGACAGCGCCGTGTCACCCTGGGCAAAGTGACACTGGGGACAGGGAGAGGGACATGAGGGACAGGGACAATGGGGACACAGGGACAGCGCCGTGTCACCCTGGGGACAGCATGGGGACAGCGCCATGTCACCCAGGGCAAAGTGACACTGGGGACAGCGGGGACAGGGAGACAGCGCTGTGTCACCCCCAGGACAGCAGGGTTGTTTTTCCTTCGGTTTTGGGGACAGCGCCGTGTCACCCTGGGGACAGCACAGGGACAGCGCTGTGTCACCCCCAGGACAGCGGGGACACAGGGACAGCGCGGTGTCACCGAGGGGACAGCGGGGACACAGGGACAGCGTGGTGTCACCCTGGGCAAAGTGACATTGGGGACAGGGAGAGGGACACAGGGAATGGGAATGGGTGATTGGGGACAGTGACGTCACACCAGGGACAGTGATGTCACGCTGGGCACGCGCTACGGCCTGCACGGGCACCCCCGGCTCAACCACCGGTACCGGGTGTGGGTGCTGCCCGTGACTGGGAACACTGGGAGTGATGGGAACCATGGGAGTGATGGGAATTGATCATTGGAGATACTGGGAATGGGTGACGGGACAGTGATGTCACACCGGGGACAGTGATGTCACACTGGGGACAGTGACGTCACACTGGGGACAGTGATGTCACGCCAGGGACAGTGACGTCACACTGGGGACACGCTACGGCCTGCACGGGCACCCCCGGCTCAACCACCGGTACCGGGTGTGGGTCCTGCCCGTGAATGGGGACACTGGGAGTGATGGGAACCATGGGAACTGATCACTGGGGACAGTGACGTCACACCGGGCACAGTGACGTCACGCTGGGCATGCGCTACGGCCTGCACGGGCACCCGCGGTTAAACCACAGGTACCGGGTGTGGCTGCTGCCTGTGACTGGGGACACTGGGAATCGGTGACTAAAAGTGACAATTAAAATTATTTTCTGACAGATTTTGTCTGGTTTTTTGTTGTTGTTGTTGTTTTTCCTTCGGTTTTGGTGGCACCTCCTGCTGGTGGCACCTCCTGCTGGCTTTGGGACGTTCGGGGATGGATTCCAGGAAAAGAAACCCCAAAAAAACCCCAAAACGCCCCAAACTCCTCCTCCCGGATGTCCCCCCGGGGCGACACCTCGGAGGTGGGGACACGCGTGTCACCTCCCCATGGGTGGCCCTGCCAGTCCCCCCCAGTCCCCCCAATCCC
>NW_024525082.1:0-1568 GCF_017590135.1 Pyrgilauda ruficollis
TTTTTTTTTTTTTTATACTCTGACATTACTCACTCTTCCATTACTATCTTATTATTAATAAAACAAAATGGTATTGCATTACCAGCCAGCATCCACCTTCTTGATGTTTAACTTCTAATGCTCATGAAGGCTTGACAATATCTAATTGAGGAAACTCTGTGCCTCCTGTGCTGCTACATATGGATGACCGGAATTCCATGCCCTGTTTGTGCTCCACTAGGGAATCTGTGCTGGCAGCTCTGGTGTGAACCTCTGCTTCACCTCTGCCTAGGTTCAGTCACAGCACTGCTATTTTATGTGTCCTACAGACTGAGGGGCTGCTCACAGCAAATTTTCCTCGTAGCTTTTGTAGCTCAGCCAGGCATATTACGGAACAATCACAACCAAAAACTGCACAAGAAAGAAATGACATCTTTGAGGTAAACATGAGATGAGTGGGCATTTATACACAGGGTTACTTTAGGGTAGATTCCATCCTTTGGCATCTCATGAAATCCACATCCTAAATGTTGTCTCATACAGGAAGAGCAGCTGGATAAATTATTCTTAGGAGATAGCAAAAGGGACATCCTCCTTGTGTATCAGCATTTGGAAAATTCATCTGACATTCAAAGTATCCTGGTTCAAATGCCTTTGCAGGTTCTGAGGACACTGGTCTGGATAGCCATTAGGAGATGAAAGAAATAAGTTCATTTCCCTCTCTATATAATTATGTGAAGTATAAAAAGTTATAAAGCAGTGAATGGGAGAATTCCCAACTAGAAAATCCGTTTTCAGATTGACTGCTAGCACGAGATCTTGCACAGGGAGTGCTCTTGAGATAAAAGGGAAGAAACATCATCTTCTTCTCACATTTGCACTGTGCAAGCCCCAGGTCTGTACGAGTCTTGAATAAATCCTTACCTTAATTGGACCCCTCAGGAAAGACAGGTAGAGGATCCCTTTACTGTGAATTGTAATAGGATCTGTGAGAAGATCTATAAGAGATGTTGGCAGTCTTTATGTGTTCTTGATGGCCCAGAGAGACTCAGTTAAGTATTGCAGTTCAGCATTCTATACTTGTACCAAAGAATGGCTCACCTGCCAAATTGTCTTCCCTACTGCTCTCAGACTGTCCAAAGTAGACTCTTTTCTCTTTCTATATTTTATAAATACTTAGGACGTGCCTAAAGGTTTTGTAACTTTGCCTGGAAAAAACCCTTTACAAACCTTGCTATCTGTTCAGACAGCTCAAAAGTCAGGTAAATTTTTGCACCACCCAAAACCATACATGGCAGGGAGAGGAACTACCTTTATTGTGTTTCCAAGGACTTACACTCCAATTTCAACACTTCTGTAAAGTGTATCTGTCACGTGATCTCTTCTGTACTTAGCACAGAAAATACATTCTGTGGCTCTTTTAGGATTTGAGCAGGGCTGCTGAAATGAGCTGCAGTGAAACAAGCACAGTTTCATCTCTATGAGTAACATGAGCCTGAACTTGCATGACTAGCTCGAACTAATAAGAAGATAATGAAGACGTGAGATATTCTGCTCAGAATTAGCAAAACACATTCACCCTCTAAAAA
>NW_024525083.1:0-1568 GCF_017590135.1 Pyrgilauda ruficollis
TTTTTTTTTTTTTTTTGGGAAGAAAGAGTGCCATGAAGTCATCCGTAGTGTAAAAGACATGCTGACTCTGTCCCATTCTTGTCCTACAGAAGGCTCATTCTGGACAGCCCTGTTCTGGAAGATGGGCATTTCACTCAGCACAGGGCACCTGCTGGTTTACTTGCAAAAGTTTTGATGTCAAAAGGAATGGCACTTCCAGAAGACTACTGCTGACTGTATTCTCTGCACTGGCTCTATTCCCATTGAAGTTGAAAGTTTACATATTGTTTTGTTTTGAAGGTTAATCTTGCTGTCTGTCCAGGATGCTGGGACCTTGGCAGGAGAAGAAAATTTTGGAAATGAAATAACTGATATTAATTGTTTTCAATAACTAGGCCCTTTGAAGTTTGATACACACACACACAAAGGCACAGAAATATATTTATATGGGGTTTTTTTCAGAAAAAAAAGTGTCTTCTGATCTGATGCTTTTCCACTGTGCAAATACTTTCATCCGAGTTTTTAGAAAGTAACAAATATATTCAGCTTATCTTTTCCTCTGTCTTTGACTGAGCTTTTGTATCCAGCAGTACTGAATATTAATGCCTTGTGAAATGAAACCCTTGCTGTTATTAATGCTGCTTCACAAGTCCCTGTAACGGAATGAAGAACCTGTTCTCTATGGCCTTACCAGAAGAGGTGTTTTTATCTTTATTTTCCATTTTGGTCAAAGCACTGTGTTTCAGAAGGAGAGTAGAATGGCTTTAAGAATTATGTGTTTGGCTTCTGGAAGAGGGGATTGAGATGATAAATGATCTGGATTTCAAATTACCTTAGAACACAGGGAGAATGATAATTTTAAAGATATGGAGAAAGAAAGAGACAGTCCTTCATGGATGGCTTTCTCTCCCTGCTTTGATTTTCAGCCATGATGTCACCGATGGGGAAGGAATTAGGAGAAGGTAGCCTGATTTGGAAATAACAGCCATGGGAGTTCAGACCTCCATGCTGGAACAAAGCCGGGGTTAGAAGATTAGGGCAAATTTTGCTGAGATTGCAGACAATGAAAAAAATATTTCTGAAGGCCTATATTCATAATTGTATCTTTCTGCTTTGTCCTACTCTAAAGCAGTTTTCCAAGCAGTGTGACCTCCTTCTGCTGCAGACTTATTTGGAGAGTCCTATGCCAATGGTTCAAAAGCTTTTTGGATGTTTCACCACAACAGAGAGAACCATACTTCAGGTGACCATCTGCCCAACAAGCACATCTCCTGTGGAGGCTGGGTATTGACTATGCTATACAAAGTTGTGTCATGCTGCATTTTCCCTAACAGAGGAAGTCACTTACAGCCATTTAGAATGAGAAACTGGTGTGAAGCCATGTGGCAGATGTAATGTGATATCAGAGCTAGAAGATCGAGTTTTTGCTTTGTAGAAACCTGTCTACAGCAAAAGAGAAAAAACAATGGTAGCATATTTCCTCACTTCCAGAAGGCTGCCTTCTTTGTTGACATCTTGATGTCTGGTTGCTAATGTCTGACAGTGCATAACAATGAGAAGATAATTTCCAGATCCAGAACTAGAAGCAA
>NW_024525084.1:0-1567 GCF_017590135.1 Pyrgilauda ruficollis
AAAATCCCCCAAATTTCCCCAAATTCCAGGTTTTTCTACCAGTTCCTGCTGGGCCACGAGCGGGGGGCGGCGCAGGAGCTGCGCGATCACTACGTGGACACCATGAGCCGCGTGCACTTCTCCTACTTCAAATCCTACACCGCGCGCCTCATGAAGATCCAGGTGGCAATTCCGGGGATTTGGGGGATTTTTGGGAATTTTGGGAGGGGTTGGTCGCCGTTTTTGGGGGGTTTTGGGGAGTTTTTGGATGTTTTTTGGGGGATTTGGGGTGGAATTCCTGTTGAAAACTCGAATTTGCTCCTCCCTCTGTTGAATGATGAAGATCCACGGGGGAAATTTGGGAATTTTTGGGAAAATTGGGGAATTTTTGGGAAATTTTGGGGATTTTTGGGAATTTTAGGAGGGGTTGGTCGCGGGTTTTGGGGAGTTTTTGGCTGTTTTTTGGGGGATTTGGGGTGGAATTCCCTTTGAAAACTCGAATTTGCTCCTCCCTCTGTTGACTGATGAAGATCCAGGGGGGAAATTTGGGAATTTTTTGGGAAATTTTGGGGAATTTTTGGGAAATTTTGGGGAATTTGGGGAATTTTGGGGAATTTTGGGAGGGGTTGGTCGCGGGTTTTGGGGAGTTTTTGGCTGTTTTTTGGGGGATTTGGGGTGGAATTCCCGTTGAAAACTTGAATTTGCTCCTCCCTCTGTTGACTGATGAAGATCCAGGGGGGAAATCTGGGATTTTTTTGGAGAATTTGGGGAATTTTTGGGAATTTTGGGGATTTTTGGGGATTTTTGGGGATTTTGGGAGGGGTTGGTCCTGGTTTTTGGGGAGTTTTGGGGCAATTTTGGCCATTTTTGGGTGGATTTTGATCTTAATTCTGTTGTCTTGTGAAGATCCAGGTGAGAAATTTGGGAATTTTGGGGAATTTTTGGGAATTTTGGAGGGGCTGTTCCCGGATTTTGGGGAGATCAGGGGAGAATTTTGGGGAATTTCCCCAAAATTTTCCAATTTTTCCCTAAATAGTCCCAAAATTTTCCCAAATTTCCCCAAAATTCTCCCCAAATTTCCCCCAATTTCTCCCAATTTTCCCCCAAATATCCCAAAATTTTCCCAATTTCCCCCAAAATTCTCCCAAAATTCTCCCCAAATTATTCCCAATTCTTCCCAAATTTCCCCCAATTTTTCTGAAATTTCCCTAAATGTCTCCCAATTTTTCCCAAATTTCTCCCAATTTTTGCCCAAATTTCCCTGAAATGTCCCAAAATTTTCCCAAATTCCCCCAATTTTCCCCCAAATTTCCCTAAATGTCTCCCAATTTTTCCCAAATTTCCTAAATTTCTCCCAATTTCTCCCAATTTCTCCCAATTTCCCCAAATTTCCCTGAAATTTCCCCATTTTCCCCAAATTCCCCCAAAATTTTGCCAAAATTCTCCCCAAATTATTCCAAATTCTTCCCAAATTTCCCCCAATTTCTCCCAATTTTTCCTCAAATTCCCCTGAAATTTCCCCAAAATTTCTCCCAATTTCCCCCAAATTTTCATGAAATGTCCCAAAATTTCTCCCAATTTCCCCCAA
>NW_024525085.1:0-1566 GCF_017590135.1 Pyrgilauda ruficollis
TTTTTTCCCTAACATTAATCAAAGGTCTCTAATTTAATGCTTGTGTATGGCCCCTGTATTTCACATTGATCCACTCCCATTAGTTCAGGATGTTGCATACTTGCATAGGAATTTTCTCTTCCCTTAGGTAGAGAGGAGTAGGAAGTCAAAACTTTCCTTATAAATCATGCTTTGTTACTAAATTGTCCCAGATTGCCTTCTCTTCACCCAGGGTCTGCTTCTTGGGATTCCAAAATTTTCAAAGGGTTAAACAACACCCAAAGTCCCTTTTTCTTTCTCTTTGGGTACTTAGAGCTGTGAGCAAGACTCAAATGATGTCTTTGCATGGACTGCCATTCATGCAGCACAGATATCCACCTCTCCAGCTTGTGCTTGTCTCCAACCACCCAAAACAGCATTTTGGCCTTCCTCCCTGGCATCTCCTTGCAAATATTTAACTGTTATGTCACAATAAGGATGACTAAAATATTGCTGCTCGCCCCATTACTCCACTACATGTGACCCTGCTACTCCTTTTCCTGCCTGTTGTGATGTATTTTGCCTGTCACTCAAACATTGAGAAGGGAGCCTGAGATGTGTCAAAGCCTTGATCCTTTCTACACAAGAACTGTGAAACTGCCTTTTCTCTCTAAGAAGATGCTAAAAATCATGCAGACTTACAGCTTTCAGCAATTTATTTTTTTAATTCAAGTGTAACTTTTGCCTCATTTTCATCTACACAAAAATCCTTCAAGCTTCTCACTGTGGCTCTGGTACCCTTCTCTTTTTTGCCCCTTCACAGGTCTCATTTCTTGCTAAAGTGCTTGTTCTCACTCTCATGCCCTTCTCAGCCTACCTCTCACTGGAAACAACTCCTACTTCCGCTGGATATTAGCAGGGGTTCCAGGCTAACCATTCCCTGCTGCCATCTCCACTTGGGATGGCTTTTTTTTTCCCCCCAAGCATCCACAGAGCTATCCCATTATCCTTCAGAACCATTCTTATCCCATTCCTTGGCTTGACATCTCTAATGGACAAATGTTAGGCAGCTGGTGTTCTGATACTGTTTGCCTTCATGCTTATCAACTGTTTAGGAGTTGCTTTGCACTTCACCATCTGTCCATCTCCATCTGGTGTCTCCTGTTTTATAGTTTGGATTTAAGCTCTGGTAGTGGTGACTGTTGTCTAATTTTTTTTTTCCTTCTGCTAACAGTGCAGCAAGCACAGGGGGTTCTGGTCCATGACCACCATTTGCTAGGTACTGTGTAAAGCTAATTATTCAGTCAGCATGCCAGTGGACTATTTGCTCTGCATGGAGCAAATATGGAACAGAGGGTGCTCATGGACTTCATATTCCTTTTGAATCTGTGACTAGCAGTAATTCCCTTCTCCTGTTGCTTCCCATTTCTCTGTTAATGGACAAGAAGATGAATAGAGAGAAGGTAAACAGAGTAAATTAATATTTTTCAGCTGCCTTTCTGCTTTCTTTCCTTGTTGTTTCACAAATCTCCAGGAAAACATGCTGAAAAATTATTTCTCCAGTTCCTCCTCAAATAAATGGAGGAGATTCAATGAAACAAAGACAGC
>NW_024525086.1:0-1566 GCF_017590135.1 Pyrgilauda ruficollis
GGACACCTGGGGACACCTGGGGACAGGAACAGGGGACACCTGGGGACAGGGACAGGTGGGACAGGTGACACCCGGGCACACCTGCGGACACGTGGGGACACCTGGGGACATCCGGGGACACCCGGACACGCCGGGGGACCACCTGGGGACACCTGGGGACAGGAACAGGGGACACCTGGGGACAGGGACAGGGACAGGTGACACCCGGGCACACCTGCGGACACGTGGGGACAGCTGGGGACATCCGGGGACACCCGGACACGCCGGGGGACCACCTGGGGACACCTGGGGACAGGAACAGGGGACACCTGGGGACAGGGACAGGGACAGGTGACACCCGGGCACACCTGCGGACACGTGGGGACAGCTGGGGACATCCGGGGACACCCGGACACGCCGGGGGACCACCTGGGGACACCTGGGGACAGGAACAGGGGACACCTGGGGACAGGGACAGGGACAGGTGACACCCGGGCACACCTGCGGACACGTGGGGACACCTGGGGACATCCGGGGACACCCGGACACACCTGGGGACCACCTGGGGACACCTGGGGACAGGGACAGGGACAGGTGACACCCGGGCACACCTGGGGACAGGTGAGAGGGGACAGGGCACACCTGGGGACAGGTGGGGACAGGGACAGGTGACACCCGGGCACACCTGGGGACACGTGGGGACACGTGGGGACAGGTGGGGGACCCCGGCCACGCGCGGAGGGGACACCTGGGGACAGCAGGTGACACCCAAGGACCACCTAGGGACACCTGGGGACCCCCGCCCCGCCCCCCCACCCCCGCTGCCGCACCTGGCGCTGCCGCAGCCGCTCCCGCAGCAGCAGAAAAGGGCAAAAATGGGCAAAAAGGGGCAGAAAGGGGCAGAAAATGGGCAAAAATGGGCAGAAAATGGGCAAAAAGGGGCAGAAAATGGGCAAAAAAGGGTAAAAAAGGAGCAGAAATGGAGCAGAAAGGGGTAAAAAATGGGCAAAAAAGGAGCAGAAAAAGGGGCAATAAAGGGGAAAAAAGAGAAAAAAGAGGAGCAGAAATGGGGCAGAAAGGGGTAAAAAATGGGCAAAAAAGGGTAAAAAAGGGGCAGAAATGGGTGAAAAATGGGCAAAAAGGAGGAAAAAAGGGGCAATAAAAGGGGCAAAAATGGGGCAAAAAAGGGGCAGAAATGGGGCAGAAAGGAGTAAGAAAATGGCGAAAAATGGGCAGAAATGGGCAAAAAATGGGCGAAAAATGGGCAAAAATGGGCAAAAAAAGGAGCAAGAAAAGGGCAGGAGCGGGGGGAAATGGGTCTGGGGGCTGCGGGGGGCTCAGGCCTCCAGCAGCTTGCCCAGGAAGCGCAGGTTGAGGATCTTGAGCTGCTCCTCCAGGTCCATGCGCACGATGCCGTCCTCGCCGTCGATGCTCAGCAGGATCCCGGTGGCCTCGCGGTCCTCGCCCAGGATCACCTTCACCTGGGGGGAAAGGGGGTTTGGGGGGCTCAGGGGGAGTCCCAGAGGGAATTTGGGGGTCCCCAGGTGTGTTTTTGGGGTCCCCAGGTGCATTTGGGGTCCCCAGGTG
>NW_024525087.1:0-1572 GCF_017590135.1 Pyrgilauda ruficollis
TTAATTTTTCCTTGCTTTTGCCTTTAAGCAGGAAAAAAAATCATTACTAGGATAATTAAGAAAAATCTGAATTTTTCAAAATTATTATGATAAAAATGATATAAGGTGTTAATAAATCATAGTAGAATTTTATTGTATATAATTTTATATCATCAAATACCAAAAGGATTGCTACATAAATATGCAAACTCTAGTTTAGGAAAAATGTATTTTAAAAGTAAAATTTATAGTTTTAGTGTTTTTCAATTTCAATAAAATTGTTTTCATTGATCCTGTGCTTTGAATCTTTAACATATGCAGAGAGCTTGGAAGATTGTGTCTCAGTATCAGAGGAGGCTTTTTCTGCTAAACAGTTTGCAGAACAAGAAACCCTCCTTGGCAGCTGCCCGAAGACAGATTGGATGTTGAAGGAAGCTTACATAAAGGAAAAGAAAGCACTGGCACAGTGGCTGACAAATCTACTCCTGCTTCCTAAAAAATGCTGAGCTGAGGGAAAAGACACCATGAGATCTGCAGTCCTCGGGAAGGAAAGACAAGTCCCAAATGTATAAGACCATATTCTTTCACCATCTCTACCTATGGGCTCCAGAATTCCTCTATGACAGTTGATATTCATAGGTCACCTTTAGCTCATATCACTTCGCTTTTCATGAAGATTTGCCAAGTCTCTCAACTTTTTACAGAAAATATTTATTTTGTGTCTCCTGTTTCTGCAGTCTCTGCCACAATGTTCACCTGCAAAGTGAATCCTGATTGAAGTCTTCATCTATCAGGTGACAGAGAAATACCTCTCCATTGATAGATTCCACAGTGAGGAGATATCCAAAGATGGATATCTCCATTCTCTGTTCTCTTCTTCTGTTAGCTGTTGGACAAGCAACCCAGAAATATCCCACCTTCCACAGTGAGTCAAAGAGCCAAGTTTGATATGACATTTCTTGTGGATGTGTATCTTGTTGTCCTGCAAGAACTGTAGGAGAATTATTTTTGAAATCATGACTTGTAAATGGAACATTGTGTTCCGTTTTCTTTCAACTATTTGTTGACTAAAGAATTCTTATTTACCATAGATAATTCTAATCTGAATTCCAGTTTTAATCTTTTAGACATCTTTTAGACTTACTTTTAAAAAGTGATCTGTTCCTTTTTAGTTAATATGATTATTGGAGTATCTTTTATATTGCTTGATTTAGTTTTCCTTTAATGTATCTAGAAAAGAATTTGGAGTTTCAGCCTCCCTCAGGAGATCGAAGATTAACTGATTAACAGATAATGTCAGTAATGGAATTTTAAGTCCAGCCAGAGGCAACACAGACAGGAAAATTTTGATGTTTTTATTTGGCTTCATATTTTTTTAATCTTTAATTTTGTTTTTATTCCTTCTTCTTAAGAAGGTTATCAATGAAGTGGCAACTGTTAAGAAAAAACTGTTCAAAGCACCATTGATGTTCTTAAAGAAGCACAACATTTGCGATAGATTCTGTGTATATGGGAACAAGTGTCTGGAGTTCATCAGTGTATGGGTGTTCAGTGTTACTGCCAAGATTAGCACACACACACACACACACACAC
>NW_024525088.1:0-1565 GCF_017590135.1 Pyrgilauda ruficollis
TTTTCTCCAGGCTGAGCCCCTTCCCATGGGATTTACCCCCTACACCCTTCAGACCATGTGGCCAACCCTGTCCCACTCCCCATCCTGTGCCTGGGGTGGTTACACTGAGTTCAGCCTTTTACTGTAAATTCACTTTCCAGAGCCTGGTCCAACCCTTGGGGCAGACAGGGAATCACATCCAAGGGCCAGTTGTTGGCTTCCCACCAGGTCCCACCCCCCTGAAGGGTCCCAGCAGAGCAGAGCCCCCCTGGCAGGCCCCGAGCCCACAGGTACGGACTGGAAACAGCTGTTGGACAGATGTGCTGCAGACAGGCAAAGGCTCTCAGCCTGCCAGGGTTGCTCTGGTAACACCCAAACACAAACCTCACCTCCAAAGGCTTCCAGCCTTGCCAGCAGCACAATAGGAGACAACAAAGTGATGAAATCTCCACCCTGCAGAAACCCCCTGGAAGCACCAGCCTGGCTCGGATTTGCAGGGAAAAAAATGCCAAGAAACTGAACAGGGAAGAGGCAGTGGGAACAGCCCTGGGACAAATCCATGGAGTGCAGCAGAGACAGGAGAGAGGACAGAGGCAACAGCATCCCAGCAGCGAGTGGAAGGTGGAGGAGAGAGCAGAGGGGTGGTGGGAGGAGCAGGAGGTGACCAGAGATGGGCTCTGGGGTGCTGGGGGCACTGGGTTAGGTGGGAATTACTCTGGAGCTGCAGAGCCTCCAGCACTGCCATGTCCTGCTGCAGTTCCAGGAAATGCTGTCTGGAGGGACCTCTGGGATCACCCCAAGGGCAGCTGTATTTCCAGACCCATCAGATCAGTGCAGTCCAACACAAGGGGTCTCCTGCAGCCCCAGCGCTGCCTCCTGCCCCACCAGGGCTCATCACCCCTGTTTGGAGTGGCCCCTTCCAGCTGCTCCTCCCGGAGCACAGGGCTGCGGAGGGGACACAGGGGACGTTTCCTGGCACGAGCTGGGCCAGCACACTGCAAAACCCTTCCCGTGGAGCTGCCCACAAGGTGCTGGAAGTCCTTGGAACAGGAACCAGAATCCTCCCACCCCTGCTCCAACCACAGAGCTGCCTCTGTGGTTTCAGTTGACAAAGCTCCAGGCCCTTTTCTCCCACCTCCTCCATCAGTCCAGGGCCTGCTCTGCCAAATCCCACCACATGCCCTGACACCAGAAACCCTCCAGGTTCAGGATGGGCCCACCAGGATGCTCTGTCCTTATGGGCCACCTGCAGGTCCAGGAGCTGGAGTCACACACGAGCGCTGGCCTTGGCCTCAGCCCCTGCACTCCCTCTCTGCCAGGCACCTCCCCAGTTTATAGCCCATTGTTTTAAGGAGAATCAGCCCCCAGTCCATGCTTTCCATTCAGGAGTGGTCAGGAGTTGGCCTTGGGTTCACTTGGAGGTGCCAGTGCCCCCCTGCTGCTCTGGCCATGGTTTGCTGCAGGACAAGGGACACTTGTGTGTCCTGTGCCAGCCCTGCCCACGTGGCACAGGCAGGGCAGTGGTGACCCCTGGAGCTGAATCACCCCGTGACCCCTGGGTGAGAAACGACTGCTCACTTTTAAAA
>NW_024525089.1:0-1565 GCF_017590135.1 Pyrgilauda ruficollis
CCTCCGAAATAAATGCCAAAAAACCTGCCTCGTACCCAACAGGAACCGAAAACGCCCCCTTTCCTTAAAAGCGTCTTTAAATACGCTTTTTATTTTCCATATTTATATTCAGATGCATATTTATATGGGACATTGATGTGTTATGTAATGTATACTATGTCTATTCCTACTATTCATAGACATGGATTGTATTTTTATAAATATTTTTGTATATTGATGGTATACTTCGATATTTCGATTTATATTTCTATACTACTTATAATATTGAAAATAAAAACCCCATCTCTAATAAATCCCAAAAAAAAAAGCCTTCTTTTCAGCTATATTGAAATATTTTTATATTTCCACGGTGCATAATTATATTCACCTTTATATTTATAGCTTCTATTGATGTATTATATTTCTAATTCTATATATCATAAACTAATAATATTGATGAATGTTTATTTATAGGATGTATCGTTACTACTGCTACAGCTTATTTGTTCTTATAGTTTCAATTTTCATATATATCTTTATGTATTTAGGATCTATTTCTATACTTAGATTTCTACCTTTATATTATTTGTATTTATTTGTTACTGTAGTTTATAATAAAACCCCTGCCTATTGCTAAATAAAAAAACAAAAATCCCCTTTATTTTAAACTATTTAAAAATATATTTTTATCTGTATAATTTGTTATTTATTCTATTATAACATATTGATGTGCTATATTTATATATTTTACATACTTCTCAAATAATATACTATAATGAAATATATGCAGTATAACTGGAATGATGTATTGTATCGATTTATGTGATTTGACATTTAGAGATGTTTTCTATTGTTATGTATGTCTGCATATAATTGTAACACATTTCCACATTTATATTTTGTATGGGGTTTTGTTTATATTTTTAATGCATATTTCTATGCCTATAAACATCTAAAACAGTCTCTATTAAAAAATACAGTATCTTACTGTAATATACGATTTATGCTACTTGTTTTATTTTTATATATTCTGTCTGTTTTTAAATTTTAAGGTTTTTGTTCCCATTTCTATACATAGGTTTGTTTTGTTTAATTATAGTTATAGTTATAATTTTACATTTAAAATCCAATCCCTAGATAAAATGACAAAACCAACAGCATCAAATTCCCCTCAATATCGTCCAAAACCATCAAAACAGCTCCACCAGCCAACCAACCACCAGCAAAAAAAACCACACTACACTCTTATCACATCACAAATATGGAACGAAAATCAAAGAAAACCCTATAGAAACACACGCTGCAAATCACAAAAACTACTACAAACAATCAAACCAACTACTAAACTCCAAACCGTACCACTGACCCTGACCGTTACTCAAAAAAATAACCAAAATGCTACCTCTATGCTAATTCAAACAATAACCAATACTCTACAAAACTAACAAAAAACCCTGAAGTAATTAGTGATATTAAAAAAATCTCAACCACTAAAAAATAAGAAAATAACTACCCACGTTAAACAACTACCTGAAAATATCCAGCATATAAATAACGTGCTCCCAAAAATAAAAGAATATACAACA